>NC_030383.2:24988443-25020636 GCF_001625215.2 Daucus carota subsp. sativus
ACACAATCTCTCCATCCTTATTCTTAGGGCTTCTTTTATGTTCACCCTTTCCCTCCCCCCCCTCAATCACACTCCCCTCAGGTTTGTGTTTTTGGATTTTACAACAGAGTCTTTTGGGAGGCATCTGAGGTGGTGGTTTAGAAGACTTGTTTTTAGAAGGTTTTGCCACTTGTGTGGACTGTTGATGGGCCTCTTCAACAGCCCTGATGGCAGAAAGCAAAGAAGGTGAGGGTTGAGAAAGAGTAGTAGGAAAGCCATGTACCTCTTTGTGCTTTCCAGCCTCCATTGTTGGCAGGTACACCACCTCCAAGGAGGGGTATAAATTCATCCTAAAGAGGTCTTTAAAGACTCTCTTTTCCTGCACAAAACTGGGAAGCTTGGCTTCCTTGTTAGTAATAACTAGCTTATCATTGAGATGATTAGCCAGCATCATAAGAAATCTGACATAATAAATATTCCTAGGTCTATCAGTTTTATCACCTAGTTTCTCCCCATTTCTTGGATCATCAAACCACCAAAGTTGAAATATTCATTAGTCAGGTACATGTAAAGCATTTGTAAAATTGGGAAGTAAGAGCATTAAAATTACTAATTTTACCAGAAAAATGCCTTAATAAAAGCATCACATAAATAACTCCATTCTCTCCTAAGACCCCTCCTCTCTATTTTACCTAAGGCATCAGTTGGTAAAACATAATTCATGGCATAAAGTAAATTAACCAACTGAACATCACTAGGCAAAGATAAAACAGTATCTTCAGGAATCTTAAAGCATGCTTTCATAATATCAGCATTAACAGAATGAGTTTCATTTTTAATAGAGAAAGTTAGAGTTTCATTCTCACTATTAAACTCTGCAGAGGTCCACATCTCCTCACATTTCATGGTAAATGATGGGAGCTTCAGTCATAGCATAAGAGAGCTGGCTTGACTTGATGAACTCCATCATCCTGTGATACTCCTTCTCCTCCACAGCCTTGGTATCCACAAATGACGCAAGTTGTTCTTCTCATAAATAAACCCACTTGTGCAGTATACTTCTTCATTGGTGCCATTGCAGTTACAGAGAAAGCTTGAAGAGAAATTAGAACTTGTTTTTGCACAGAGAGAGAAGAGAGCTTTGAGAATTCGAAAGAGTGAGATGAAAAGAAATGAAAATGAATTAAAACACTTAAAATCTTTCTCAGAAATTGCTGTGATTGGCTGAGAAATTACCGTTGAGAAGAAATTACTCTTATTATCTCTACAAAAATTACACACACGATCGTGTGTATAAAGTAGGTGAGAGACAAAAGAAATTTCAACGGCTCAGATCTGATAATACTTTCAACGGATGAAATAAGCGCCTCTTTAAACTTCCTATTCAACTGATGAAGATCAGTTGAAAGGCGTCTTCAACTGGTGTCATCAGTTGAATGAAAACAACGCAAGAGGATATTGTTTCAAGCATCAGTTGAAACAATTTCACTAGTTCATCAGTTTGAAATATTATAGACTTCATCCAGAATTATAATTAATTTAATTTTGATAAATCAAAATTAATCAAATTCTGGCTGCCAAATTACAGAAAAATTCACACTAAATTAGGAGAAATTTAACATACCTAATTTACTTACCAACCTTGTGAATGTGGATTCATCAAGAGGCTTTGTGAAAATGTCTGCAATCTGTTCTTCACTTGGAACAAAATGCATTTCAACAGTACCAGCCATCACATGTTCTCTTATGAAGTGATATTTGATGTCAATGTGCTTGGTTCTTGAGTGTTGTACTGGATTTTCAGTTATAGCAATAGCACTGGTGTTGTCACAAATATTGGGATTTTTGAGAGATTTAATCCATAATCAAGTAATTGATTTCTCATCCACAATAATTGTGCACAACAGCTTCCAGCTGCAATGTACTCAGCCTCAGCTGTAGAGGTTGATACAGAATTTTGCTTTTTGCTAAACCAAGAAATCAATCTGTCACCAAGAAATTGACAGGTGCCTGTTGTACTTTTTCTATCAATTTTGCATCCTGCAAAATCAGCATCTGAATAACCAATTAGATCAAATCCAGAGTCTTTAGGGTACCAAATACCAAGATTTGGTGTTCCCTTAAGATATCTGAATATTCTTTTTATAGCAATAAGATGTGATTCTTTAGGATCAGATTGAAATCTAGCACAGAGGCATGTAGAAAACATAATATCTGGTCTACTAGCTGTCAAATATAAAAGAGAACCAACCATGCCTCTATAATTAGAGATGTCCACAGATTTCTCATTAGGACTTAACTCTAATTTGGTGGCTGTTGGCATGGGAGTCTTAGCTTCTTTGCAATCCAATAAATCAAACTTTTTAAGTAGATCATAAATGTACTTAGTTTGATTTATGAATATACCTTCCTTTACTTGTTTAACTTGTAAACCAAGAAAGTAGGTGAGCTCTCCCATCATGCTCATTTCATACTGACTTTTCATTAGATTAGCAAACTTCTTGCAAAGTTTCTCATCTGTAGAACCAAGATTATATCATCTACATAAATTGAACCAGAATAAAGGCACCATTTACATTTCTGTAAAATAGTGTTTATCCACAGTTCCTCTGGAAAAATGATTATCTAACAAGAATTGAGACAGAGTGTCATACCATGCCCTTGGTGCTTGCTTTAGTCCATAGAGTGCTTTTAATAAGAAGTAAACATACTCTGGAAATTCTGGATCTTCAAAACCAGGAGGCTGACTGACATATACCTCCTCTTCCAGTTCACCATTTAGAAAAGCACTCTTGACATCCATTTGATAAACTTTAAAGTTTGCATGAGCAGCATAGGCCAGGAAGATTCTTATTGCTTCTAGTCTTGCAACTGGTGCAAAGGTCTCATCAAAATCAATTCCTTCAGATTGAGAATATCCTTTAGCAACAAGCCTTGCCTTGTTTCTGGTGACAACTCCATTCTCATCCACCTTGTTTCTGAATACCCACCTTGTTCCTACAATAGTTCTGTTTTTAGGTTTGGGTACCAGCTTCCATACTTTGTTTCTCTCAAATTGATTTAATTCTTCTTGCATAGCAAGAACCCAATCAGCATCTTTGAGAGCATCTTCTATGACTTTAGGTTCATCCTGTGAAAGGAATGCACTGTACAAACACTCATCTTGAGTTGCTCTTCTTGTTGTACAGATGCATTTGCATCTCCAATAATTAGCTCATAAGGATGATCCCTTGTCCACTTTCTTTGTGGTGGAAGTGATTGTCTTGATGATGTGGCTTCATTATTGAAGTTCAGGTTTCCATGTTGGAAAGCTCCCCCTAAATTTGACATCTCATTATTTCTAAACTGATTGAAACTTTGAGACATTCTTTCAACTGATGATCCTTGAGGTGTTTCAACTGATCCCTCCAATGTAGTTTCAACTGATGCTTCAGTTGAATTTCCAATTGCAGTTGTTTCTTGCACCAGAGAGTCATCAGTTGGAATATTAATTCCAGGATTAATTCCAACATTTTGAATAATGTCATCATCATCATCACTCTCATACAGATCACCTTCACCTTCATTCTCAAATCTGAGATTATCATGAAATCCTTCATCTGAGAATCCTTGAATCTTCTTATCATCAAAAACCACATGAATTGATTCCATAACAATGTTGGTTCTCAGATTATATACTCTAAATGATTTTCCATCAGAGTATCCAACAAAAATAGCTTCATCTGCCTTGGCCTCAAATTTTCCAAGATTTTCACCTTGATTTCTTAGAACATAACACTTGCATCCAAACACATGAAGAAAGCTAATTGTTGGCTTCTTTCCTTTGAAGAGTTGAAAGGGAGTTAGATTGTGAGGTTTGGTAATTAGTGAAATGTTTTGAGTGAAACAAGCAGTGTTTACAGCTTCAGCCCAAAATAGGTTGGAAGTTGAGCTTCATTAATCATGGTTCTTGCAGCTTCAATAAGAGTTCTATTCTTCCTTTCAACAACACCATTTTGTTGTGGAGTTCTTGGTGCAGAGAACTCATGAACAATTCCCTCTTCTTCACAAAATTCTTTCATCACAGAGTTCTTGAATTCTGTCCCATTGTCACTTCTTATCCTTCCAATTTTGACATCTGGATTGTTGTTTAATGCCTTGATATGATTGATGATGATTTTCCCAGCTTCATCCTTAGAATGCAGGAAGAAGGTCCAAGTGAATTTTGAAAAATCATCAACAATCACTAGGCAATATTTCTTCTTTGAAATAGACATGATGTTGACTGGTCCAAACAAATCCATATGCAAGAGCTGAAGGGGCTTCACAATTGATGAAAGAGTCTTGCTTTTGAAAGAGCTTCTCTTTTGCTTTCCTAGCTGACAGGCTCCACAAAGTCCATCTTTTGAGAATTCCAGCTTTGGTAGACCTCTTACCAAGTCCTTCTTTACTAACTCATTCAAGGTTTGAAATTTAGATGAGACAATCTCTTATGCCATAGCCAACTTTCATCTGAGCTTGCTTTGCTGAGAAGGCAAGTAATAGATTCAGACTTGACAGAATTGAAGTCAGCTACATACACATTTCCTTTTCTTTGTCCAATCAGAACCACATTGTTGTCATCTCCTTTGGTGACAACACAGGCTGCAGGAGTGAAATTGACTTTGTAACCTTTGTCACAGAGCTGACTGATGCTAAGCAAGTTGTGCTTAAGACCAGACACCAATGCAACTTCATCAATGATGACATTCTCTTTAGCAATCAAGCCATATCCCATAGTATATCCTTTGCTGTCATCTCCAAAGGTAATGCTAGGGCCAGCTTTCTCCACAAACTTTGTGAGCAGGGAGGAATCACCAGTCATGTGCCTGGAGCATCCACTATCCAAGTACCACAAATTCTTCTTGTGGTTTCCCTGCACACATTTCACAAACAGATCAAGTTAATTTTGGTACCCAAATTGCTTTGGGTCCAGATTTGTTAGTCTTAGCAGCCTTTTCCACTTTCTCAACCTTTTCCTTGGATTGAATAGGTTCAATCTTTGGTTTTGGTTGAGAAACTGGAATATCAACTCTGTTTTCAAACACAGGCCTTTGAGACATGCATAAATTGTTCATTCCATGCAAGTTTGAATGAAATTGAGGCATGTTAAAGGCATTGAAATAAGGATTGAACATATATGGCATGTTAGGCTGAGAATAAGGATTGTGAGGCAATAAACCAGGCATCATATTCATAGCAGATAAATTCATGTGAGGAACAGATGTCATAGGAATAGGCAAAGACAAATTAGGAGCAATCACAGTTTTACAATTGGCAGATAAATGATTTACACTACCACACTTGCTGCAGGTTTTCCTAAGAGCACTAGCATTGGGAGTGTAATTGGTGTGCTTGTTAACTCCTATTTTGCCATTTCTATTTCCTTTCTTCTTTTTAGTCTCCTCAGATTTATGCTCACTAGTATCCAACTTCTTCTTGTTCTTGTTACTGGAATTAAGAGTGTTATTATTACTATCACTGGTCTCAGAAGAACTATTCTCACCTTTAACAAAATTCTTTTTAACAGGACCATATTTCTTGTTAAGCTTCTTGAGAACACTCTTGTCAACTGATGAGTTTTTGTTCAACTGATGACCCTCATCAGTTGAGACTTTGCCTTTCAACTGATGATCATCATCAGTATTCTCATCACCTGAACTGTTCTCAGATATCTCAAGCACTTTCTTACTCCTCTTCCACTCATTCTCTACAAAGGTCTCTCTACCTTGCATGTTGATGATGTTGGTGGAAACATCCCTACCAGATTTCCATTTGGCAATAATCTCTTGTTCCTTATCAAGCTGCTTTCTTATGATCTCTTCTCTTTTCAGAACAACCAAGAGATCATCCTTGGCTGTCTGACACTCAATTTTCAGCTTCTCAAACTCAATAAATTGAGCTTCTAAAACACTGTTTCTATCACTAAGAAAGGTGTTAGCTTCCTTAATTCTACTATTTTCCTTAGTGAGAGATTTTAAAGAAACATGCAAATGATACAATTCTGTAGACATTTCATTAATGGTAGCATTGCATTCATCTTTAGTTAGCTCAACTAGGTTTGTAGTGAATACCTGACTACTGCTTCCAGTGTTTTCTTCTTGATCTGTGGAGTTGGCCATTAGAGCTAGATTGACAAACTCCTCCTCTTCATCAGAATCATCTCCAGCTGCCCAATCATCCTTTGTGATGAGTGCTCTTTCCTTTTGTTTGAGAAGTTCATAATATTTCTTTTTGTAGTCAATATTTTCACTTGACTTCTTCTCAACTTTAGGCTTTCTGCACTCATTTGCAAAGTGACCTGCATTCCCACAGTTGAAGCACTTGAATTTTGATCTGTCTACCATGCTTCTATCAGACTTGGGATTGCCTTTAAAAGATTTTGCAGAATTAAAATTCTTTTTGAATTTCAGTTTGGAGAATCTTCTTGACAGGAAGGCTAGATGTTCATCAATTCCATCACTTTCTTCACCAGAATCAGCTACTTCTTTCTCCTTTCTTCTTCCTTTGCTTGACTCTGAGCTCTCCTCTTTGACCAACTTCTCAGTTTCTTCAACTTGAGACTTTCCCTTGTCCTTGACAGTATCCTCCAGAGTTGCAACTAGAGCCACAGATGAATGCCCTTTCTTTTGGCTTTTCTCAATCTCTTCATCTTGCTCCATTTCAAGCTCATAAGTCTTTAAGGTTCCATACAGTCTCTCTAGAGTATAGTCTTTAAACTCTTGTGTATTTCTGAGAGAGACTGTCATGGGTTTCCATTCTTTGGGAAGAGCTCTTAAGAATTTCAAGTTTGAATCCTTAACTTGATATACTCTTCCAAAGAGCTTTAGACCATTTAACAGTTTTTGAAATCTGTTAAATGTATCACTCAAACTTTTACCAGCCTTGAAATGGAATGACTCATATTGTTGAATCAGAAGCTGCATTTTGTTCTCTCTCACTTGCTCATTCCCTTCACAGATGGTCCTGATGGTGTCCCAAACTTCTTTGGCACTTGTGCAGCTAATAACACTATCAATCATTTCTTGATCCAAACCATTGAACAGAAGGTTCATGGTTTTCTTGTCCTTGTGCACTTCTTCAGTATCTTCTTGAGAATATTCATGGATAGGTTTTGGAATCATCTTACCTACCATGTCTTCACCATCAGCTCCCATACTTGTGCAGACCTTCATGGGGACATGAGGTCCTTTTTCAATGCAGTTCACATAGCTTTCATCAATGGACAACAGATGCAGATGCATTCTCACTTTCCAGTGAAAATAGTTGTCTTTGTCAAGAACAGGAATCTTCACTCCAGCATCCTTCTTTCCCATCTTTCTCTAGCAGTGTTGATCTTTTTCCCTGTTTGTTGGGAACCTCGCTCTGATACCAATTGTTATTTTACACCAACTATGAGAAAGATTGTAGAAGGGGGGGTTGAATACAATCTTTTACAAATTTAAAAGATTCAAGAATAATACACTAAGAACACAGTAAACAGAAAAACACCAAGTATTAAAAATACGGGTGGATTGAATGATCCACCCGTGAGATTTTATATAGAAGAATCTGTGGATTGTTTTACAATTCGCACAGCTGCTTGTTCATCACTCAAAACAAGTTCTAACTCTCAGATTTTTCTCTCAAGTAATTTGAACAAGTTCAACTGATGCTACTAACTTGGTTATATACTCCAAGTTTTACAAAGCTTTTAGCTAGATTACAAAATGCACTCTAATCTAAAAACAATGCTGCACAACTTTGTCTTATGCATGCTTTCTGAGATGTCTTCATCTTTGACCATCATCTTGATTTGATCCAGATTGCACTGCATGAGATAAGTATGTTTCTGCTTCTTCTTTATTTTCCTAATTAGGCTTCCATGTCTATTTTAGTGTAATTCGATCCATGTGATTTGTCAGACTTAAGCTCTAGTCACTTTCAACTGCTCTTTGCTTCATCAGTTGAAGGTTCTGGTTGCTTTCAACTGCTATTGACTTTATCAGTTGAATGCCTGGCTCATCAGTTGAATGAATTACAAACTCCATCAGTTGAATGCTGTTCCAGTCTCATCAGTTGAATTCCTCAGCATTATCCGTTGAATACTTTGTCTTCAGTTGAATGCTTGATTTTCATCAGTTGAAACATCATCCAGTCTTTATCAGTTGAATCAGTTACATCTCATCAGTTGAATATCCTTCACTTAGATAAAATTACATGGCATTGGATATTTACAATTAGCCATCCTATTCTACCCATCCGTTGATAATTCCCAAAGACAAGAAATGTAACAATTACAACTGAAATTTGATAAAGATTCTAAGTGAGACATGTTACAAAATGTTTATGTTATCATCAAAAATTATTGATTCCTAACATCAATAATGAAGCTACAAGCTGTTTCTGGGCTCAAACGAGTCAAGAATGAAACTACAAGTTGATTCCAATTTCAAACAACCGAAAATAAAGGTACAAGTTGTTTTTAACTTCAAACGAGACTGGAATGAAGCTACAAGTTGTTTTCAACTTTAAACGAGTCAAGAATGAAACTACAAGCTGATTCCAATTTCAAACAACCGAAAATGAAGCTACAAGTTGTTTTCAACTTCAAACGAGTGTGGAATGAAGCTACAAGTTGTTTACAACTTCAATCTAGTCAGTAATGAAGCTAGAAGTTGTTTCTGCGCTCAAGCGAGTCAACAATGAAACTACAACTTGATTCCAATTTTGAACAACTGAATATGAAGCTACAAGTTGTTTTCAACTTCAAACGAGCCTGGAATGAAGCTACAAGTTGTATCCAACTTCAAATTAGTCAATAATGAAGCTACAAGTTGTTTCCGGGCTCAAACGAGTCAAGAATGAAACTACAAGTTGATTCCAATTTCAAACAACCGAAAATGAAGCTACAAGTTGTTTTCAACTTCAAACGATTGTGGAATGAAGCTACAAGTTGTTTTCAGCTTCAAACGACTCTGGAATGAATATACAAGTTGTTTACAACTTCAATCGAGTCAATAATGAAGCTACAAGTTGTTTCCGGGCTCAAACGAGTCAAGAATGAAACTACAAGCTGATTCCAATTTCAAACAACCAAAAATGAAGCTACAAGTTGTTTTCCACTTCAAATGAGTCTGGAATGAAGCTTCAAGTTGTTTCCAACTTCAATCTAGTCAATAATAAAGCTACAAGTTGTTTCCGGGCTGAAACGAGTCAAGAATGAAACTACAAGTTGATTCCAATTTCAAACAACCGAAAATGAAGCTACAAGTTGTTTTCAACTTCAAACGAGTCTGGAATGAAGTTTTAAGTTGTTTCCAACTTCAATCTTGTCAATAATGAAGCTACAAGTTGATTCCGAGCTCAAACGAGTCAAGAATGAAACTACAAGTTGATTCCAATTTCAAACAACCGAAAATGAAGATACAAGTTGTTTTTAACTTCAAACGAGTGTGGAATGAAGCTACAAGTTGTTTACAACTTCAATCTAGTCAATAATGAAGCTACAAGCTGTTTCTGGGCTCAAACGAGTCAAGAATGAAACTACAAGTTGATTCCAATTTAAAACAACCGAAAATAAAGGTACAAGTTGTTTTTAACTTCAAACGAGACTGGAATGAAGGTACAAGTTATTTTCAACTTTAAACGAGTCAAGAATGAAACTACAAGTTGATTCCAATTTCAAACAACCGAAAATGAAGCTACAAGTTGTTTTCAACTTCAAACAAGTGTGGAATGAAGCTACAAGTTGTTTACAACTTCAATCTAGTCAATAATGAAGCTACAAGCTGTTTCTGGGCTCAAACGAGTCAAGAATGAAACTACAAGTTGATTCCAATTTCAAACAACCGAAAATAAAGGTACAAGTTGTTTTTAACTTCAAACGAGACTGGAATGAAGCTACAAGTTGTTTTCAACTTTAAACGAGTCAAGAATGAAACTACAAGCTGATGTCAATTTCAAAGAACCGAAAATGAAGCTACAAGTTGTTTTCAACTTCAAACGAGTGTGGAATGAAGCTACAAGTTGTTTACAACTTCAATCTAGTCAGTAATGAAGCTAGAAGTTGTTTCCGGGCTCAAACGAGTCAAGAATGAAACTACATGTTGATTCGAATTTCAAACAACGGAAAATGAAGGTACAAGTTGTTTCCAACTTCAAACGAGTCTGGAACGAAGCTACAAGTTATTTCCAACTTAAATCTAGTAAATAATAAAGCTACAAGTTGTTTTCAGCTTCAAACGAGTCTGGAATGAATCTACAAGTTGTTTACAACTTCAATCGAGTCAATAATGAAGGTACAAGTTGTTTCCGGGCTCAAACGAGTCAAGAATGAAACTACAAGCTGATTCCAATTTCAAACAACCAAAAATGAAGCTACAAGTTGTTTTCCACTTCAAATGAGTCTGGAATGAAGCTTCAAGTTGTTTCCAACTTCAATCTAGTCAATAATAAAGCTACAAGTTGTTTCCGGGCTGAAACGAGCCAAGAATGAAACTACAAGTTGATTCCAATTTCAAACAACCGAAAATGAAGCTACAAGTTGTTTTCAACTTCATACGAGACTGGAATGAAGTTTCAAGTTGTTTCCAACTTCAATCTAGCCAATAATGAAGCTACAAGTTGATTCCGAGCTCAAACGAGTCAAGAATGAAACTACAAGTTGATTCCAATTTCAAACAACCGAAAATGAAGATACAAGTTGTTTTCAACTTGAAACGAGTGTGGAATGAAGCTACAAGTTGTTTACAACTTCAATCTAGTCAATAATGAAGCTACAAGCTGTTTCCGGGCTCAAACGAGTCAAGAATGAAACTACAAGTTGATTCCAATTTCAAACAACCGAAAATAAAGGTACAAGTTGTTTTTAACTTCAAACGAGACTGGAATGAAGCTACAAGTTGTTTTCAATTTTAAACGAGTCAAGAATGAAACTACAAGTTGATTCCAATTTCAAACAACCGAAAATGAAGCTACAAGTTGATTTCAACTTCAAACGAGTCTGGAATTAAGCTACAAGTTGTTTCCAACTGCAATCTGGTCAATAATGAAGCTAGAAGTTGTTTCTGGACTCAAACGAGTGAAGAATAAAACTACAAGTTGATTCCAATTCCAAACAACCGAAAATGAAGTTACAAGTTGTTTTCAACTTCAAACGAGCCTGGAATGAAGCTACAAGTTGTATCCAACTTCAAATTAGTCAATAATGAAGCTACAAGTTGTTTCCGGGCTCAAACGAGTCAAGAATGAAACTACAAGTTGATTCCAATTTCAAACAACCGAAAATGACGCTACAAGTTGTTTTCAACTTCAAACGACTGTGGAATGACGCTACAAGTTGTTTTCAACTTTAAACGAGTCAAGAATGAAACTACAAGTTGATTCCAATTTCAAACAACCGAAAATGAAGCTACAAGCTGTTTTCAACTTCAAACGAGTCTGGAACGAAGCTATAGGTTATTTCCAACTTCAATCTAGTCAATAATAAAGCTACAAGTTGTTTTCAGCTTCAAAAGAGTCTGGAATGAATCTACAAGTTGTTTACAACTTCAATCGAGTCAATAATGAAGATACAAGTTGTTTCCAGACTCAAACGAGTCAAGAATGAAACTACAAGCTGATTCCAATTTCAAACAACCAAAAATGAAGCTACAAGTTGTTTTCAACTTCAAATGAGTCTGGAACGAAGCTACAAGTTATTTCCAACTTCAATCTAGTCAATAATGAAGCTACAAGTGGTTTCCGGGCTCATACGAGTCAAGAATGAAACTACAAGTTGATTCCAATTTCAAACAACTGAAAATGAAGCTACAAGTTGTTTTCAACTTTAAACGAATCTGGAACGAAGCTACAAGTTATTTCCAACTTAAATCTAGTAAATAATAAAGCTACAAGTTGTTTTCAGCTTCAAACGAGTCTGGAATGAATCTACAAGTTGTTTACAACTTCAATCGAGTCAATAATGAAGGTACAAGTTGTTTCCGGGCTCAAACGAGTCAAGAATGAAACTACAAGCTGATTCCAATTTTAAACAACCAAAAATGAAGCTACAAGTTGTTTTCCACTTCAAATGAGTCTGGAATGAAGCTTCAAGTTGTTTCCAACTTCAATCTAGTCAATAATAAAGCTACAAGTTGTTTCCGGGCTGAAACGAGCCAAGAATGAAACTACAAGTTGATTCCAATTTCAAACAACCGAAAATGAAGCTACAAGTTGTTTTCAACTTCATACGAGACTGGAATGAAGTTTCAAGTTGTTTCCAACTTCAATCTAGCCAATAATGAAGCTACAAGTTGATTCCGAGCTCAAACGAGTCAAGAATGAAACTACAAGTTGATTCCAATTTCAAACAACCGAAAATGAAGATACAAGTTGTTTTCAACTTGAAACGAGTGTGGAATGAAGCTACAAGTTGTTTACAACTTCAATCTAGTCAATAATGAAGCTACAAGCTGTTTCCGGGCTCAAACGAGTCAAGAATGAAACTACAAGTTGATTCCAATTTCAAACAACCGAAAATAAAGGTACAAGTTGTTTTTAACTTCAAACGAGACTGGAATGAAGCTACAAGTTGTTTTCAATTTTAAACGAGTCAAGAATGAAACTACAAGTTGATTCCAATTTCAAACAACCGAAAATGAAGCTACAAGTTGATTTCAACTTCAAACGAGTCTGGAATTAAGCTACAAGTTGTTTCCAACTGCAATCTGGTCAATAATGAAGCTAGAAGTTGTTTCTGGACTCAAACGAGTGAAGAATAAAACTACAAGTTGATTCCAATTCCAAACAACCGAAAATGAAGTTACAAGTTGTTTTCAACTTCAAACGAGCCTGGAATGAAGCTACAAGTTGTATCCAACTTCAAATTAGTCAATAATGAAGCTACAAGTTGTTTCCGGGCTCAAACGAGTCAAGAATGAAACTACAAGTTGATTCCAATTTCAAACAACCGAAAATGACGCTACAAGTTGTTTTCAACTTCAAACGACTGTGGAATGACGCTACAAGTTGTTTTCAACTTTAAACGAGTCAAGAATGAAACTACAAGTTGATTCCAATTTCAAACAACCGAAAATGAAGCTACAAGCTGTTTTCAACTTCAAACGAGTCTGGAACGAAGCTATAGGTTATTTCCAACTTCAATCTAGTCAATAATAAAGCTACAAGTTGTTTTCAGCTTCAAAAGAGTCTGGAATGAATCTACAAGTTGTTTACAACTTCAATCGAGTCAATAATGAAGATACAAGTTGTTTCCAGACTCAAACGAGTCAAGAATGAAACTACAAGCTGATTCCAATTTCAAACAACCAAAAATGAAGCTACAAGTTGTTTTCAACTTCAAATGAGTCTGGAACGAAGCTACAAGTTATTTCCAACTTCAATCTAGTCAATAATGAAGCTACAAGTGGTTTCCGGGCTCATACGAGTCAAGAATGAAACTACAAGTTGATTCCAATTTCAAACAACTGAAAATGAAGCTACAAGTTGTTTTCAACTTTAAACGAATCTGGAACGAAGCTACAAGTTATTTCCAACTTAAATCTAGTAAATAATAAAGCTACAAGTTGTTTTCAGCTTCAAACGAGTCTGGAATGAATCTACAAGTTGTTTACAACTTCAATCGAGTCAATAATGAAGGTACAAGTTGTTTCCGGGCTCAAACGAGTCAAGAATGAAACTACAAGCTGATTCCAATTTCAAACAACCAAAAATGAAGCTACAAGTTGTTTTCCACTTCAAATGAGTCTGGAATGAAGCTTCAAGTTGTTTCCAACTTCAATCTAGTCAATAATAAAGCTACAAGTTGTTTCCGGGCTGAAACGAGCCAAGAATGAAACTACAAGTTGATTCCAATTTCAAACAACCGAAAATGAAGCTACAAGTTGTTTTCAACTTCATACGAGACTGGAATGAAGTTTCAAGTTGTTTCCAACTTCAATCTAGCCAATAATGAAGCTACAAGTTGATTCCGAGCTCAAACGAGTCAAGAATGAACCTACAAGTTGATTCCAATTTCAAACAACCGAAAATGAAGATACAAGTTGTTTTCAACTTGAAACGAGTGTGGAATGAAGCTACAAGTTGTTTACAACTTCAATCTAGTCAATAATGAAGCTACAAGCTGTTTCCGGGCTCAAACGAGTCAAGAATGAAACTACAAGTTGATTCCAATTTCAAACAACCGAAAATAAAGGTACAAGTTGTTTTTAACTTCAAACGAGACTGGAATGAAGCTACAAGTTGTTTTCAATTTTAAACGAGTCAAGAATGAAACTACAAGTTGATTCCAATTTCAAACAACCGAAAATGAAGCTACAAGTTGATTTCAACTTCAAACGAGTCTGGAATTAAGCTACAAGTTGTTTCCAACTGCAATCTAGTCAATAATGAAGCTAGAAGTTGTTTCTAGACTCAAACGAGTGAAGAATAAAACTACAAGTTGATTCCAATTCCAAACAACCGAAAATGAAGTTACAAGTTGTTTTCAACTTCAAACGAGCCTGGAATGAAGCTACAAGTTGTATCCAACTTCAAATTAGTCAATAATGAAGCTACAAGTTGTTTCCGGGCTCAAACGAGTCAAGAATGAAACTACAAGTTGATTCCAATTTCAAACAACCGAAAAAGAAGCTACAAGTTGTTTTCAACTTCAAACGACTGTGGAATGACGCTACAAGTTGTTTTCAACTTTAAACGAGTCAAGAATGAAACTACAAGTTGATTCCAATTTCAAACAACCGAAAATGAAGCTACAAGTTGTTTTCAACTTCAAACGAGTCTGGAACGAAGCTATAGGTTATTTCCAACTTCAATCTAGTCAATAATAAAGCTACAAGTTGTTTTCAGCTTCAAAAGAGTCTGGAATGAATCTACAAGTTGTTTACAACTTCAATCGAGTCAATAATGAAGATACAAGTTGTTTCCAGACTCAAACGAGTCAAGAATGAAACTACAAGCTGATTCCAATTTCAAACAACCAAAAATGAAGCTACAAGTTGTTTTCAACTTCAAATGAGTCTGGAACGAAGCTACAAGTTATTTCCAACTTCAATCTAGTCAATAATGAAGCTACAAGTGGTTTTCGGGCTCAAACGAGTCAAGAATGAAACTACAAGTTGATTCCAATTTCAAACAACCGAAAATGAAGCTACAAGTTGTTTTCAACTTTAAACGAATCTGGAATGAAGCTACAAGTTATTTCCAACTTCAATCTAGTCAATAATGAAGCTAGAAGTTGTTTCCGGGCTCAAACGAGTCAAGAATGAAACTACATGTTGATTCGAATTTCAAACAACGGAAAATGAAGGTACAAGTTGTTTCCAACTTCAAACGAGTCTGGAACGAAGCTACAAGTTATTTCCAACTTAAATCTAGTAAATAATAAAGCTACAAGTTGTTTTCAGCTTCAAACGAGTCTGGAATGAATCTACAAGTTGTTTACAACTTCAATCGAGTCAATAATGAAGGTACAAGTTGTTTCCGGGCTCAAACGAGTCAAGAATGAAACTACAAGCTGATTCCAATTTCAAACAACCAAAAATGAAGCTACAAGTTTTTTTCAACTTCAAACGAGTCTGGAACGAAGCTAAAAGTTATTTCCAACTTCAATCTAGTCAATAATGAAGCTACAAGTGGTTTCTGGGCTCAAACGAGTCAAGAATGAAACTACAAGTTGATTCCAATTTCAAATAACCGAAAAATGAAGCTACAAGTTGTTTTCGACTTCAAATGAATCTGGAATATAGCTACAAGTTGTTTCCAACTTCAATCTAGTCAATAATGAAGCTAGAAGTTGTTTCCGGCCTCAAACGAGTCAAGAATAAAACTACAAGTTGATTCCTATTTCAAACAACCTAAAATAAAGGTACAAGTTGGTTTTAACTTCAAACGAGTCTGGAATGAAGCTACAAGTTGTTTTCAACTTTAAGCGAGTCTGGAATGAAGCTACAAGTTGTTTCGAACTTCAATCGAGTAAATAATGAAGCTACAAGTTGTTTACGGGCTCAAACGAGTCAAGAATGAAACTACAAGTTGATTCCAATTTCAAACAACCGAAAATGAAGATACAAGTTGTTTTTAACTTCAAACGAGTGTGGAATGAAGCTACAAGTTGTTTACAACTTCAATCTAGTCAATAATGAAGCTACAAGCTGTTTCTGGGCTCAAACGAGTCAAGAATGAAACTACAAGTTGATTCCAATTTAAAACAACCGAAAATAAAGGTACAAGTTGTTTTTAACTTCAAACGAGACTGGAATGAAGGTACAAGTTATTTTCAACTTTAAACGAGTCAAGAATGAAACTACAAGTTGATTCCAATTTCAAACAACCGAAAATGAAGCTACAAGTTGTTTTCATCTTCAAACGAGTGTGGAATGAAGCTACAAGTTGTTTACAACTTCAATCTAGTCAATAATGAAGCTACAAGCTGTTTCTGGGATCAAACGAGTCAAGAATGAAACTACAAGTTGATTCCAATTTCAAACAACCGAAAATAAAGGTACAAGTTGTTTTTAACTTCAAACGAGACTGGAATGAAGCTACAAGTTGTTTTCAACTTTAAACGAGTCAAGAATGAAACTACAAGCTGATTCCAATTTCAAACAACCGAAAATGAAGCTACAAGTTGTTTTCAACTTCAAACGAGTGTGGAATGAAGCTACAAGTTGTTTACAACTTCAATCTAGTCAGTAATGAAGCTAGAAGTTGTTTCTGCGCTCAAGCGAGTCAACAATGAAACTACAACTTGATTCCAATTCCAAACAACCGAAAATGAAGTTACAAGTTGTTTTCAACTTCAAACGAGCCTGGAATGAAGCTACAAGTTGTATCCAACTTCAAATTAGTCAATAATGAAGCTACAAGTTGTTTCCGGGCTCAAACGAGTCAAGAATGAAACTACAAGTTGATTCCAATTTCAAACAACCGAAAATGACGCTACAAGTTGTTTTCAACTTCAAACGACTGTGGAATGACGCTACAAGTTGTTTTCAACTTTAAACGAGTCAAGAATGAAACTACAAGTTGATTCCAATTTCAAACAACCGAAAATGAAGCTACAAGCTGTTTTCAACTTCAAACGAGTCTGGAACGAAGCTATAGGTTATTTCCAACTTCAATCTAGTCAATAATAAAGCTACAAGTTGTTTTCAGCTTCAAAAGAGTCTGGAATGAATCTACAAGTTGTTTACAACTTCAATCGAGTCAATAATGAAGATACAAGTTGTTTCCAGACTCAAACGAGTCAAGAATGAAACTACAAGCTGATTCCAATTTCAAACAACCAAAAATGAAGCTACAAGTTGTTTTCAACTTCAAATGAGTCTGGAACGAAGCTACAAGTTATTTCCAACTTCAATCTAGTCAATAATGAAGCTACAAGTGGTTTCCGGGCTCAAACGAGTCAAGAATGAAACTACAAGTTGATTCCAATTTCAAACAACTGAAAATGAAGCTACAAGTTGTTTTCAACTTTAAACGAATCTGGAACGAAGCTACAAGTTATTTCCAACTTAAATCTAGTAAATAATAAAGCTACAAGTTGTTTTCAGCTTCAAACGAGTCTGGAATGAATCTACAAGTTGTTTACAACTTCAATCGAGTCAATAATGAAGGTACAAGTTGTTTCCGGGCTCAAACGAGTCAAGAATGAAACTACAAGCTGATTCCAATTTCAAACAACCAAAAATGAAGCTACAAGTTGTTTTCCACTTCAAATGAGTCTGGAATGAAGCTTCAAGTTGTTTCCAACTTCAATCTAGTCAATAATAAAGCTACAAGTTGTTTCCGGGCTGAAACGAGCCAAGAATGAAACTACAAGTTGATTCCAATTTCAAACAACCGAAAATGAAGCTACAAGTTGTTTTCAACTTCATACGAGACTGGAATGAAGTTTCAAGTTGTTTCCAACTTCAATCTAGCCAATAATGAAGCTACAAGTTGATTCCGAGCTCAAACGAGTCAAGAATGAACCTACAAGTTGATTCCAATTTCAAACAACCGAAAATGAAGATACAAGTTGTTTTCAACTTGAAACGAGTGTGGAATGAAGCTACAAGTTGTTTACAACTTCAATCTAGTCAATAATGAAGCTACAAGCTGTTTCCGGGCTCAAACGAGTCAAGAATGAAACTACAAGTTGATTCCAATTTCAAACAACCGAAAATAAAGGTACAAGTTGTTTTTAACTTCAAACGAGACTGGAATGAAGCTACAAGTTGTTTTCAATTTTAAACGAGTCAAGAATGAAACTACAAGTTGATTCCAATTTCAAACAACCGAAAATGAAGCTACAAGTTGATTTCAACTTCAAACGAGTCTGGAATTAAGCTACAAGTTGTTTCCAACTGCAATCTAGTCAATAATGAAGCTAGAAGTTGTTTCTGGACTCAAACGAGTGAAGAATAAAACTACAAGTTGATTCCAATTCCAAACAACCGAAAATGAAGTTACAAGTTGTTTTCAACTTCAAACGAGCCTGGAATGAAGCTACAAGTTGTATCCAACTTCAAATTAGTCAATAATGAAGCTACAAGTTGTTTCCGGGCTCAAACGAGTCAAGAATGAAACTACAAGTTGATTCCAATTTCAAACAACCGAAAAAGAAGCTACAAGTTGTTTTCAACTTCAAACGACTGTGGAATGACGCTACAAGTTGTTTTCAACTTTAAACGAGTCAAGAATGAAACTACAAGTTGATTCCAATTTCAAACAACCGAAAATGAAGCTACAAGTTGTTTTCAACTTCAAACGAGTCTGGAACGAAGCTATAGGTTATTTCCAACTTCAATCTAGTCAATAATAAAGCTACAAGTTGTTTTCAGCTTCAAAAGAGTCTGGAATGAATCTACAAGTTGTTTACAACTTCAATCGAGTCAATAATGAAGATACAAGTTGTTTCCAGACTCAAACGAGTCAAGAATGAAACTACAAGCTGATTCCAATTTCAAACAACCAAAAATGAAGCTACAAGTTGTTTTCAACTTCAAATGAGTCTGGAACGAAGCTACAAGTTATTTCCAACTTCAATCTAGTCAATAATGAAGCTACAAGTGGTTTCCGGGCTCAAACGAGTCAAGAATGAAACTACAAGTTGATTCCAATTTCAAACAACCGAAAATGAAGCTACAAGTTGTTTTCAACTTTAAACGAATCTGGAATGAAGCTACAAGTTATTTCCAACTTCAATCTAGTCAATAATGAAGCTAGAAGTTGTTTCCGGGCTCAAACGAGTCAAGAATGAAACTACATGTTGATTCGAATTTCAAACAACGGAAAATGAAGGTACAAGTTGTTTCCAACTTCAAACGAGTCTGGAACGAAGCTACAAGTTATTTCCAACTTAAATCTAGTAAATAATAAAGCTACAAGTTGTTTTCAGCTTCAAACGAGTCTGGAATGAATCTACAAGTTGTTTACAACTTCAATCGAGTCAATAATGAAGGTACAAGTTGTTTCCGGGCTCAAACGAGTCAAGAATGAAACTACAAGCTGATTCCAATTTCAAACAACCAAAAATGAAGCTACAAGTTTTTTTCAACTTCAAACGAGTCTGGAACGAAGCTAAAAGTTATTTCCAACTTCAATCTAGTCAATAATGAAGCTACAAGTGGTTTCTGGGCTCAAACGAGTCAAGAATGAAACTACAAGTTGATTCCAATTTCAAATAACCGAAAAATGAAGCTACAAGTTGTTTTCGACTTCAAATGAATCTGGAATATAGCTACAAGTTGTTTCCAACTTCAATCTAGTCAATAATGAAGCTAGAAGTTGTTTCCGGCCTCAAACGAGTCAAGAATAAAACTACAAGTTGATTCCTATTTCAAACAACCTAAAATAAAGGTACAAGTTGGTTTTAACTTCAAACGAGTCTGGAATGAAGCTACAAGTTGTTTTCAACTTTAAGCGAGTCTGGAATAAAGCTACAAGTTGTTTCGAACTTCAATCGAGTAAATAATGAAGCTACAAGTTGTTTACGGGCTCAAACGAGTCAAGAATGAAACTACAAGTTGATTCCAATTTCAAACAACCGAAAATGAAGATACAAGTTGTTTTTAACTTCAAACGAGTGTGGAATGAAGCTACAAGTTGTTTACAACTTCAATCTAGTCAATAATGAAGCTACAAGCTGTTTCTGGGCTCAAACGAGTCAAGAATGAAACTACAAGTTGATTCCAATTTAAAACAACCGAAAATAAAGGTACAAGTTGTTTTTAACTTCAAACGAGACTGGAATGAAGGTACAAGTTATTTTCAACTTTAAACGAGTCAAGAATGAAACTACAAGTTGATTCCAATTTCAAACAACCGAAAATGAAGCTACAAGTTGTTTTCATCTTCAAACGAGTGTGGAATGAAGCTACAAGTTGTTTACAACTTCAATCTAGTCAATAATGAAGCTACAAGCTGTTTCTGGGCTCAAACGAGTCAAGAATGAAACTACAAGTTGATTCCAATTTCAAACAACCGAAAATAAAGGTACAAGTTGTTTTTAACTTCAAACGAGACTGGAATGAAGCTACAAGTTGTTTTCAACTTTAAACGAGTCAAGAATGAAACTACAAGCTGATTCCAATTTCAAACAACCGAAAATGAAGCTACAAGTTGTTTTCAACTTCAAACGAGTGTGGAATGAAGCTACAAGTTGTTTACAACTTCAATCTAGTCAGTAATGAAGCTAGAAGTTGTTTCTGCGCTCAAGCGAGTCAACAATGAAACTACAACTTGATTCCAATTTTGAACAACTGAATATGAAGCTACAAGTTGTTTTCAACTTCAAACGAGCCTGGAATGAAGCTACAAGTTGTATCCAACTTCAAATTAGTCAATACTGAAGCTACAAGTTGTTTCCGGGCTCAAACGAGTCAAGAATGAAACTACAAGTTGATTCCAATTTCAAACAACCGAAAATGAAGCTACAAGTTGTTTTCAACTTCAAACGATTGTGGAATGAAGCTACAAGTTGTTTTCAGCTTCAAACGACTCTGGAATGAATATACAAGTTGTTTACAACTTCAATCGAGTCAATAATGAAGCTACAAGTTGTTTCCGGGCTCAAACGAGTCAAGAATGAAACTACAAGCTGATTCCAATTTCAAACAACCAAAAATGAAGCTACAAGTTGTTTTCCACTTCAAATGAGTCTGGAATGAAGCTTCAAGTTGTTTCCAACTTCAATCTAGTCAATAATAAAGCTACAAGTTGTTTCCGGGCTGAAACGAGTCAAGAATGAAACTACAAGTTGATTCCAATTTCAAACAACCGAAAATGAAGCTACAAGTTGTTTTCAACTTCAAACGAGTCTGGAATGAAGTTTTAAGTTGTTTCCAACTTCAATCTTGTCAATAATGAAGCTACAAGTTGATTCCGAGCTCAAACGAGTCAAGAATGAAACTACAAGTTGATTCCAATTTCAAACAACCGAAAATGAAGATACAAGTTGTTTTTAACTTCAAACGAGTGTGGAATGAAGCTACAAGTTGTTTACAACTTCAATCTAGTCAATAATGAAGCTACAAGCTGTTTCTGGGCTCAAACGAGTCAAGAATGAAACTACAAGTTGATTCCAATTTAAAACAACCGAAAATAAAGGTACAAGTTGTTTTTAACTTCAAACGAGACTGGAATGAAGGTACAAGTTATTTTCAACTTTAAACGAGTCAAGAATGAAACTACAAGTTGATTCCAATTTCAAACAACCGAAAATGAAGCTACAAGTTGTTTTCAACTTCAAACGAGTGTGGAATGAAGCTACAAGTTGTTTACAACTTCAATCTAGTCAATAATGAAGCTACAAGCTGTTTCTGGGCTCAAACGAGTCAAGAATGAAACTACAAGTTGATTCCAATTTCAAACAACCGAAAATAAAGGTACAAGTTGTTTTTAACTTCAAACGAGACTGGAATGAAGCTACAAGTTGTTTTCAACTTTAAACGAGTCAAGAATGAAACTACAAGCTGATTCCAATTTCAAAGAACCGAAAATGAAGCTACAAGTTGTTTTCAACTTCAAACGAGTGTGGAATGAAGCTACAAGTTGTTTACAACTTCAATCTAGTCAGTAATGAAGCTAGAAGTTGTTTCTGCGCTCAAGCGAGTCAACAATGAAACTACAACTTGATTCCAATTTTGAACAACTGAATATGAAGCTACAAGTTGTTTTCAACTTCAAACGAGCCTGGAATGAAGCTACAAGTTGTATCCAACTTCAAATTAGTCAATAATGAAGCTACAAGTTGTTTCCGGGCTCAAACGAGTCAAGAATGAAACTACAAGTTGATTCCAATTTCAAACAACCGAAAATGAAGCTACAAGTTGTTTTCAACTTCAAACGATTGTGGAATGAAGCTACAAGTTGTTTTCAGCTTCAAACGACTCTGGAATGAATATACAAGTTGTTTACAACTTCAATCGAGTCAATAATGAAGCTACAAGTTGTTTCCGGGCTCAAACGAGTCAAGAATGAAACTACAAGCTGATTCCAATTTCAAACAACCAAAAATGAAGCTACAAGTTGTTTTCCACTTCAAATGAGTCTGGAATGAAGCTTCAAGTTGTTTCCAACTTCAATCTAGTCAATAATAAAGCTACAAGTTGTTTCCGGGCTGAAACGAGTCAAGAATGAAACTACAAGTTGATTCCAATTTCAAACAACCGAAAATGAAGCTACAAGTTGTTTTCAACTTCAAACGAGTCTGGAATGAAGTTTTAAGTTGTTTCCAACTTCAATCTTGTCAATAATGAAGCTACAAGTTGATTCCGAGCTCAAACGAGTCAAGAATGAAACTACAAGTTGATTCCAATTTCAAACAACCGAAAATGAAGATACAAGTTGTTTTTAACTTCAAACGAGTGTGGAATGAAGCTACAAGTTGTTTACAACTTCAATCCAGTCAATAATGAAGCTACAAGCTGTTTCTGGGCTCAAACGAGTCAAGAATGAAACTACAAGTTGATTCCAATTTAAAACAACCGAAAATAAAGGTACAAGTTGTTTTTAACTTCAAACGAGACTGGAATGAAGGTACAAGTTATTTTCAACTTTAAACGAGTCAAGAATGAAACTACAAGTTGATTCCAATTTCAAACAACCGAAATTGAAGCTACAAGTTGTTTTCAACTTCAAACGAGTGTGGAATGAAGCTACAAGTTGTTTACAACTTCAATCTAGTCAATAATGAAGCTACAAGCTGTTTCTGGGCTCAAACGAGTCAAGAATGAAACTACAAGTTGATTCCAATTTCAAACAACCGAAAATAAAGGTACAAGTTGTTTTTAACTTCAAACGAGACTGGAATGAAGCTACAAGTTGTTTTCAACTTTAAACGAGTCAAGAATGAAACTACAAGCTGATGTCAATTTCAAAGAACCGAAAATGAAGCTACAAGTTGTTTTCAACTTCAAACGAGTGTGGAAAGAAGCTACAAGTTGTTTACAACTTCAATCTAGTCAGTAATGAAGCTAGAAGTTGTTTCCGGGCTCAAACGAGTCAAGAATGAAACTACATGTTGATTCGAATTTCAAACAACGGAAAATGAAGGTACAAGTTGTTTCCAACTTCAAACGAGTCTGGAACGAAGCTACAAGTTATTTCCAACTTAAATCTAGTAAATAATAAAGCTACAAGTTGTTTTCAGCTTCAAACGAGTCTGGAATGAATCTACAAGTTGTTTACAACTTCAATCGAGTCAATAATGAAGGTACAAGTTGTTTCCGGGCTCAAACGAGTCAAGAATGAAACTACAAGCTGATTCCAATTTCAAACAACCAAAAATGAAGCTACAAGTTGTTTTCCACTTCAAATGAGTCTGGAATGAAGCTTCAAGTTGTTTCCAACTTCAATCTAGTCAATAATAAAGCTACAAGTTGTTTCCGGGCTGAAACGAGCCAAGAATGAAACTACAAGTTGATTCCAATTTCAAACAACCGAAAATGAAGCTACAAGTTGTTTTCAACTTCATACGAGACTGGAATGAAGTTTCAAGTTGTTTCCAACTTCAATCTAGCCAATAATGAAGCTACAAGTTGATTCCGAGCTCAAACGAGTCAAGAATGAAACTACAAGTTGATTCCAATTTCAAACAACCGAAAATGAAGATACAAGTTGTTTTCAACTTGAAACGAGTGTGGAATGAAGCTACAAGTTGTTTACAACTTCAATCTAGTCAATAATGAAGCTACAAGCTGTTTCCGGGCTCAAACGAGTCAAGAATGAAACTACAAGTTGATTCCAATTTCAAACAACCGAAAATAAAGGTACAAGTTGTTTTTAACTTCAAACGAGACTGGAATGAAGCTACAAGTTGTTTTCAATTTTAAACGAGTCAAGAATGAAACTACAAGTTGATTCCAATTTCAAACAACCGAAAATGAAGCTACAAGTTGTTTTCAACTTCAAACGAGTGTGGAATGAAGCTACAAGTTGTTTACAACTTCAATCTAGTCAGTAATGAAGCTAGAAGTTGTTTCTGGGCTCAAGCGAGTCAACAATGAAACTACAACTTGATTCCAATTTTAAACAACTGAATATGAAGTTACAAGTTGTTTTCAACTTCAAACGAGCCTGGAATGAAGCTACAAGTTGTATCCAACTTCAAATTAGTCAATAATGAAGCTACAAGTTGTTTCCGGGCTCAAACGAGTCAAGAATGAAACTACAAGTTGATTCCAATTTCAAACAACCGAAAATGGCGCTACAAGTTGTTTTCAACTTCAAACGACTGTGGAATGACGCTACAAGTTGTTTTCAACTTAAACGAGTCAAGAATGAAACTACAAGTTGATTCCAATTTCAAACAACCGAAAATGAAGCTACAAGTTGTTTTCAACTTCAAACGAGTCTGGAACGAAGCTACAGGTTATTTCCAACTTCAATCTAGTCAATAATAAAGCTACAAGTTGTTTTCAGCTTCAAAAGAGTCTGGAATGAATCTACAAGTTGTTTACAACTTCAATCGAGTCAATAATGAAGCTACAAGCTGTTTCTGGGCTCAAACGAGTCAAGAATGAAACTACAAGTTGATTCCAATTTAAAACAACCGTAAATAAAGGTACAAGTTGTTTTTAACTTCAAACGAGACTGGAATGAAGGTACAAGTTATTTTCAACTTTAAACGAGTCAAGAATGAAACTACAAGTTGATTCCAATTTCAAACAACCGAAAATGAAGCTACAAGTTGTTTTCAACTTCAAACGAGTGTGGAATGAAGCTACAAGTTGTTTACAACTTCAATCTAGTCAATAATGAAGCTACAAGCTGTTTCTGGGCTCAAACGAGTCAAGAATGAAACTACAAGTTGATTCCAATTTCAAACAACCGAAAATAAAGGTACAAGTTGTTTTTAACTTCAAACGAGACTGGAATGAAGCTACAAGTTGTTTTCAACTTTAAACGAGTCAAGAATGAAACTACAAGCTGATGTCAATTTCAAAGAACCGAAAATGAAGCTACAAGTTGTTTTCAACTTCAAACGAGTGTGGAAAGAAGCTACAAGTTGTTTACAACTTCAATCTAGTCAGTAATGAAGCTAGAAGTTGTTTCCGGGCTCAAACGAGTCAAGAATGAAACTACATGTTGATTCGAATTTCAAACAACGGAAAATGAAGGTACAAGTTGTTTCCAACTTCAAACGAGTCTGGAACGAAGCTACAAGTTATTTCCAACTTAAATCTAGTAAATAATAAAGCTACAAGTTGTTTTCAGCTTCAAACGAGTCTGGAATGAATCTACAAGTTGTTTACAACTTCAATCGAGTCAATAATGAAGGTACAAGTTGTTTCCGGGCTCAAACGAGTCAAGAATGAAACTACAAGCTGATTCCAATTTCAAACAACCAAAAATGAAGCTACAAGTTGTTTTCCACTTCAAATGAGTCTGGAATGAAGCTTCAAGTTGTTTCCAACTTCAATCTAGTCAATAATAAAGCTACAAGTTGTTTCCGGGCTGAAACGAGCCAAGAATGAAACTACAAGTTGATTCCAATTTCAAACAACCGAAAAT
This sequence comes from Daucus carota subsp. sativus, assembly GCF_001625215.2. Lineage (NCBI taxonomy): Eukaryota > Viridiplantae > Streptophyta > Magnoliopsida > Apiales > Apiaceae > Daucus > Daucus carota. The sequence goes on from NC_030383.2 coordinate 25,014,421, forward strand.
GAAGCTACAAGTTGTTTTCAACTTCATACGAGACTGGAATGAAGTTTCAAGTTGTTTCCAACTTCAATCTAGCCAATAATGAAGCTACAAGTTGATTCCGAGCTCAAACGAGTCAAAAATGAAACTACAAGTTGATTCCAATTTCAAACAACCGAAAATGAAGATACAAGTTGTTTTCAACTTGAAACGAGTGTGGAATGAAGCTACAAGTTGTTTACAACTTCAATCTAGTCAATAATGAAGCTACAAGCTGTTTCCGGGCTCAAACGAGTCAAGAATGAAACTACAAGTTGATTCCAATTTCAAACAACCGAAAATAAAGGTACAAGTTGTTTTTAACTTCAAACGAGACTGGAATGAAGCTACAAGTTGTTTTCAATTTTAAACGAGTCAAGAATGAAACTACAAGTTGATTCCAATTTCAAACAACCGAAAATGAAGCTACAAGTTGTTTTCAACTTCAAACGAGTGTGGAATGAAGCTACAAGTTGTTTACAACTTCAATCTAGTCAGTAATGAAGCTAGAAGTTGTTTCTGGGCTCAAGCGAGTCAACAATGAAACTACAACTTGATTCCAATTTTAAACAACTGAATATGAAGTTACAAGTTGTTTTCAACTTCAAACGAGCCTGGAATGAAGCTACAAGTTGTATCCAACTTCAAATTAGTCAATAATGAAGCTACAAGTTGTTTCCGGGCTCAAACGAGTCAAGAATGAAACTACAAGTTGATTCCAATTTCAAACAACCGAAAATGGCGCTACAAGTTGTTTTCAACTTCAAACGACTGTGGAATGACGCTACAAGTTGTTTTCAACTTAAACGAGTCAAGAATGAAACTACAAGTTGATTCCAATTTCAAACAACCGAAAATGAAGCTACAAGTTGTTTTCAACTTCAAACGAGTCTGGAACGAAGCTACAGGTTATTTCCAACTTCAATCTAGTCAATAATAAAGCTACAAGTTGTTTTCAGCTTCAAAAGAGTCTGGAATGAATCTACAAGTTGTTTACAACTTCAATCGAGTCAATAATGAAGATACAAGTTGTTTCCAGACTCAAACGAGTCAAGAATGAAACTACAAGCTGATTCCAATTTCAAACAACCAAAAATTAAGCTACAAGTTGTTTTCAACTTCAAATGAGTCTGGAACGAAGCTACAAGTTATTTCCAACTTCAATCTAGTCAATAATGAAGCTACAAGTGGTTTCCGGGCTCAAACGAGTCAAGAATGAAACTACAAGTTGATTCCAATTTCAAACAACCGAAAATGAAGCTACAAGTTGTTTTCAACTTTAAACGAATCTGGAATGAAGCTACAAGTTATTTCCAACTTCAATCTAGTCAATAATGAAGCTAGAAGTTGTTTCCGGGCTCAAACGAGTCAAGAATGAAACTACATGTTGATTCGAATTTCAAACAACGGAAAATGAAGGTACAAGTTGTTTCCAACTTCAAACGAGTCTGGAACGAAGCTACAAGTTATTTCCAACTTAAATCTAGTAAATAATAAAGCTACAAGTTGTTTTCAGCTTCAAACGAGTCTGGAATGAATCTACAAGTTGTTTACAACTTCAATCGAGTCAATAATGAAGGTACAAGTTGTTTCCGGGCTCAAACGAGTCAAGAATGAAACTACAAGCTGATTCCAATTTCAAACAACCAAAAATGAAGCTACAAGTTTTTTTCAACTTCAAACGAGTCTGGAACGAAGCTAAAAGTTATTTCCAACTTCAATCTAGTCAATAATGAAGCTACAAGTGGTTTCTGGGCTCAAACGAGTCAAGAATGAAACTACAAGTTGATTCCAATTTCAAATAACCGAAAAATGAAGCTACAAGTTGTTTTCGACTTCAAATGAATCTGGAATATAGCTACAAGTTGTTTCCAACTTCAATCTAGTCAATAATGAAGCTAGAAGTTGTTTCCGGCCTCAAACGATTCAAGAATAAAACTACAAGTTGATTCCTATTTCAAACAACCTAAAATAAAGGTACAAGTTGGTTTTAACTTCAAATGAGTCTGGAATGAAGCTACAAGTTGTTTTCAACTTTAAGCGAGTCTGGAATGAAGCTACAAGTTGTTTCGAACTTCAATCGAGTAAATAATGAAGCTACAAGTTGTTTACGGGCTCAAACGAGTCAAGAATGAAACTACAAGTTGATTCCAATTTCAAACAAACGAAAATGAAGATACAAGTTGTTTTTAACTTCAAACGAGTGTGGAATGAAGCTACAAGTTGTTTACAACTTCAATCTAGTCAATAATGAAGCTACAAGCTGTTTCTGGGCTCAAACGAGTCAAGAATGACACTACAAGTTGATTTCAATTTAAAACAACTGAAAATAAAGGTACAAGTTGTTTTTAACTTCAAACGAGACTGGAATGAAGGTACAAGTTATTTTCAACTTTAAACGAGTCAAGAATGAAACTACAAGTTGATTCCAATTTCAAACAACCGAAAATGAAGCTACAAGTTGTTTTCAACTTCAAACGAGTGTGGAATGAAGCTACAAGTTGTTTACAACTTCAATCTAGTCAATAATGAAGCTACAAGCTGTTTCTGGGCTCAACGAGTCAAGAATGAAACTACAAGTTGATTCCAATTTCAAACAACCGAAAATAAAGGTACAAGTTGTTTTTAACTTCAAACGAGACTGGAATGAAGCTACAAGTTGTTTTCAACTTTAAACGAGTCAAGAATGAAACTACAAGCTGATTCCAATTTCAAACAACCGAAAATGAAGCTACAAGTTGTTTTCAACTTCAAACGAGTGTGGAATGAAGCTACAAGTTGTTTACAACTTCAATCTAGTCAGTAATGAAGCTAGAAGTTGTTTCTGCGCTCAAGCGAGTCAACAATGAAACTACAACTTGATTCCAATTTTGAACAACTGAATATGAAGCTACAAGTTGTTTTCAACTTCAAACGAGCCTGGAATGAAGCTACAAGTTGTATCCAACTTCAAATTAGTCAATAATGAAGCTACAAGTTGTTTCCGGGCTCAAACGAGTCAAGAATGAAACTACAAGTTGATTCCAATTTCAAACAACCGAAAATGAAGCTACAAGTTGTTTTCAACTTCAAACGATTGTGGAATGAAGCTACAAGTTGTTTTCAGCTTCAAACGACTCTGGAATGAATATACAAGTTGTTTACAACTTCAATCGAGTCAATAATGAAGCTACAAGTTGTTTCCGGGCTCAAACGAGTCAAGAATGAAACTACAAGCTGATTCCAATTTCAAACAACCAAAAATGAAGCTACAAGTTGTTTTCCACTTCAAATGAGTCTGGAATGAAGCTTCAAGTTGTATCCAACTTCAATCTAGTCAATAATAAAGCTACAAGTTGTTTCCGGGCTAAAACGAGTCAAGAATGAAACTACAAGTTGATTCCAATTTCAAACAACCGAAAATGAAGCTACAAGTTGTTTTCAACTTCAAACGAGTCTGGAATGAAGTTTTAAGTTGTTTCCAACTTCAATCTTGTCAATAATGAAGCTACAAGTTGATTCCGAGCTCAAACGAGTCAAGAATGAAACTACAAGTTGATTCCAATTTCAAACAACCGAAAATGAAGATACAAGTTGTTTTTAACTTCAAACGAGTGTGGAATGAAGCTACAAGTTGTTTACAACTTCAATCTAGTCAATAATGAAGCTACAAGCTGTTTCTGGGCTCAAACGAGTCAAGAATGAAACTACAAGTTGATTCCAATTTAAAACAACCGAAAATAAAGGTACAAGTTGTTTTTAACTTCAAACGAGACTGGAATGAAGGTACAAGTTATTTTCAACTTTAAACGAGTCAAGAATGAAACTACAAGTTGATTCCAATTTCAAACAACCGAAAATGAAGCTACAAGTTGTTTTCAACTTCAAACGAGTGTGGAATGAAGCTACAAGTTGTTTACAACTTCAATCTAGTCAATAATGAAGCTACAAGTTGTTTCTGGGCTCAAACGAGTCAAGAATGAAACTACAAGTTGATTCCAATTTCAAACAACCGAAAATAAAGGTACAAGTTGTTTTTACTTCAAACGAGACTGGAATGAAGCTACAAGTTGTTTTCAACTTTAAACGAGTCAAGAATGAAACTACAAGCTGATGTCAATTTCAAACAACCGAAAATGAAGCTACAAGTTGTTTTCAACTTCAAACGAGTGTGGAATGAAGCTACAAGTTGTTTACAACTTCAATCTAGTCAGTAATGAAGCTAGAAGTTGTTTCTGCGCTCAAGCGAGTCAACAATGAAACTACAACTTGATTCCAATTTTGAACAACTGAATATGAAGCTACAAGTTGTTTTCAACTTCAAACGAGCCTGGAATGAAGCTACAAGTTGTATCCAACTTCAAATTAGTCAATAATGAAGCTACAAGTTGTTTCCGGGCTCAAACGAGTCAAGAATGAAACTACAAGTTGATTCCAATTTCAAACAACCGAAAATGAATTTACAAGTTGTTTTCAACTTCAAACGATTGTGGAATGAAGCTACAAGTTGTTTTCAGCTTCAAACGACTCTGGAATGAATATACAAGTTGTTTACAACTTCAATCGAGTCAATAATGAAGCTACAAGTTGTTTCCGGGCTCAAACGAGTCAAGAATGAAACTACAAGCTGATTCCAATTTCAAACAACCAAAAATGAAGCTACAAGTTGTTTTCCACTTCAAACGAGTCTGGAATGAAGCTTCAAGTTGTTTCCAACTTCAATCTAGTCAATAATAAAGCTACAAGTTGTTTCCGGGCTCAAACGAGTCCAAGAATGAAACTACAAGTTGATTCCAATTTCAAACAACCGAAAATGAAGCTACAAGTTGTTTTCAACTTCAAACGAGTCTGGAAGGAAGTTTTAAGTTGTTTTCCACTTCAATCTAGTCAATAATGAAGCTACAAGTTGTTTCCGGGCTCAAACGAGTCAAGAATGAAACTACAAGTTGATTCCAATTTCAAACAACCGAAAATGAAGATACAAGTTGTTTTAACTTCAAACGAGTCTGGAATGAAGCTACAAGTTGTTTACCAACTTCAATCTAGTCAATAATGAAGCTACAAGTGGTTTCGGGCTCAAACGAGTCAAGAATGAAACTACAAGTTGATTCCAATTTAAAACAACGAAAAAAAGGTACAAGTTGTTTTTTAACTTCAAACGAGACTGGAATGAAGCTACAAGTATTTTCAACTTTAAACGAGTCAAGAATGAAACTACAAGTTGATTCCAATTCAAACAACGGAAAATGAAGCTACAAGTTGTTTTCACTTCAAACGAGTGTGGAATGAAGCTACAAGTTGTTTACAACTTCAATCTAGTCAATAATGAAGCTACAAGCTGTTTCTGGGCTCAAACGAGTCAAGAATGAAACTACAAGTTGATTCCAATTTCAAACAACCGAAAATAAAGGTACAAGTTGTTTTTAACTTCAAACGAGACTGGAATGAAGCTACAAGTTGTTTCAACTTTAAACGAGTCAAGAATGAAACTACAAGCTGATTCAATTTCAAACAACTGAAAATGAAGCTACAAGTTGTTTTAACTTCAAACGAGTGTGGAATGAAGCTACAAGTTGTTTCAACTTCAATCTAGTCAATAATGAAGCTAGAAGTTGTTTCTGCGCTCAGCGAGTCAACAATGAAACTACAAGTTGATTCCAATTTTGAACAACTGAATATGAAGCTACAAGTTGTTTTCAACTTCAAACGACCTGGAATGAAGCTACAAGTTGTATCCAACTTCAAATTAGTCAATAATGAAGCTACAAGTTGTTTCCGGGCTCAAACGAGTCAAGAATGAAACTACAAGTTGATTCCAATTTCAAACAACCGAAAATGAAGCTACAAGTTGTTTTCAACTTCAAACGAGTGTGGAATGAAGCTACAAGTTGTTTTCACACTTCAAACGACTCTGAATGATATCAAGTTGTTTACAACTTCAATCGAGTCAATAATGAAGCTACAAGTTGTTTCCGGGCTCAAACGAGTCAAGAATGAAACTACAAGCGATTCCAATTTCAAACAACCAAAAATGAAGCTACAAGTTGGTTTTCCACTTCAAATAGTCTGGAATGAAGCTTCAAGTTGTTTCCAACTTCAATCTAGTCATAATAAAGGCTACAAGTTGTGTTCCAGGCTGAAACGAGTCAAGAATGAAACTACAAGTTGATTCCAATTTCAAACAACCGAAAATGAAGCTACAAGTTGTTTTCAACTTCAAAC
>NC_030383.2:25020736-25065118 GCF_001625215.2 Daucus carota subsp. sativus
CAAAGTGTTGTGTTGGTGGTAGAGCGCGTGTACCCCCTTGCGGAGGGTCGGGAGGTCGACTCCCTAGCTTTTCCAGACTCGTTTGAAGTAAATAAAACATGTAGCTTCATTTTCGGTTGTTTGAAATTGGAATCAACTTGTAGTTTCATTCTTGGCTCGTTTGAGCCCGGAAACAACTGTAGCTTCATTATTGACTAGATTGAAGTTGGAAACACTTGTAGCTTATTATTCCCCAGACCCGTTTGAATTGAAAACAACTTGTAGCTTCATTTTCGGTTGTTTGAAATTGGAATCAACTTGTAGTTTCATTCTTGGCTCGTTGAGCCCGGAAACAACTTGTAGCTTCATTATTGACTAGATTGAAGTTGGAAACAACTTGTAGCTTCATTCTCGACCCGTTTGAAGTTGAAACGAACTTGTAGCTTCATTTTCGGTTGTTTGAAATTGGAATCACTTGTAGTTTCATTCTTGGCTCGTTTGAGCCCGGAAACAACTTGTAGCTTCATTAGTGACTAGATTGAAGTTGGAAACAACTTGTAGCTTCATTCCAGACCCGTTTGAAGTTGAAAACAACTTGTAGCTTCATTTTCGGTTGTTTGAAATTGGAATCAACTTGTAGTTTCATTCTTGGCTCGTTTGAGCCCGGAAACAACTTGTAGCTTAATTATTGACTACATTGAAGTTGGAAACAACTTGTAGCTTCATTCCAGACTCGTTTGAAGTTGAAAACAACATGTAGCTTCATTTTCGGTTGTTAGAAATTGGAATCAACTTGTAGTTTCATTCTTTGCTCGTTTGAGCCCGGAAACAACTTGTAGCTTCATTATTGACTAGATTGAAGTTGTAAACAACTTTTAGCTTCATTCCAGACTCGTTTGAAGTTGAAAACAACTTGTAGCTTCATTTTCGGTTGTTTGAAATTGGAATCAACTTGTAGTTTCATTCTTGGCTCGTTTGAGCCCGGAAACAACTTGTAGCTTCATTATTGACTAGATTGAAGTTGGAAACAACTTGTAGCTTCATTCCAGACCCGTTTGAAGTTGAAAACAACTTGTAGCTTCATTTTCGGTTGTTTGAAATTGGAATCAACTTGTAGTTTCATTCTTGGCTCGTTTGAGCCCGGAAACAACTTGTAGCTTCATTATTGACTAGATTGAAGTTGGAAACAACTTGTAGCTTCATTCCAAACTCGTTTGAAGTTGAAAACAACTTGTAGCTTCATTTTCGGTTGTTTGAAATTGGAATCAACTTGTAGTTTCATTCTTGGCTCGTTTGAGCCCGGAAACAACTTGTAGCTTCATTATTGACTACATTGAAGTTGGAAACAACTTGTAGCTTCATTCTAGACCCGTTTGAAGTTGAAAATAACTTGTAGCTTCATTTTCGGTTGTTTGAAATTGGAATCAACTTGTAGTTTCATTCTTGGCTCGTTTGAGCCCGGAAACAACTTGTAGCTTCACTATTGACTAGATTGAAGTTGGAAACAACTTGTAGCTTCATTCCAGACCCGTTTGAAGTTGAAAACAACTTGTAGCTTCATTTTCGGTTGTTTGAAATTGGAATCAACTTGTAGTTTCATTCTTGGCTCGTTTGAGCCCGGAAACAACTTGTAGCTTCATTATTGACTACATTGAAGTTGGAAACAACTTGTAGCTTCATTCCAGACTCGTTTGAAGTTTAAAACAACTTGTAGCTTCATTTTCGGTTGTTTGAAATTGGAATCAACTTGTAGTTTCATTCTTGGCTCGTTTGAGCCCGGAAACAACTTGTAGCTTCATTATTGACTAGATTGAAGTTGGAAACAACTTGTAGCTTTATTCCAGACCCGTTTGAAGTTGAAAACAACTTGTAGCTTCATTTTCGGTTGTTTGAAATTGGAATCAACTTGTAGTTTCATTCTTGGCTCGTTTGAGCCCGGAAACAACTTGTAGCTTCATTATTGACTACATTGAAGTTGGAAACAACTTGTAGCTTCATTCCAGACTCGTTTGAAGTTGAAAACAACATGTAGCTTCATTTTCGGTTGTTTGAAATTGGAATCAACTTGTAGTTTCATTCTTTGCTCGTTTTAGCCCGGAAACAACTTGTAGCTTCATTATTGACTAGATTGAAGTTGTAAACAACTTTTAGCTTCATTACAGACTCGTTTGAAGTTGAAAACAACTTGTAGCTTCATTTTCGGTTGTTTGAAATTGGAATCAACTTGTAGTTTCATTCTTGGCTCGTTTGAGCCCGGAAACAACTTGTAGCTTCATTATTGACTAGATTGAAGTTGGAAACAACTTGTAGCTTCATTCCAGACTCGTTTGGATTTTAAAACAACTTGTAGCTTCATTTCGGTTGTTTGAAATTGGAATCAACTTGTAGTTTCATTCCTGACTCGTTTGAGCCCGGAAACAACTTGTAGCTTCATTATTGACTACATTGAAGTTGGAAACAACTTGTAGATTCATTCTAGACCCGTTTGAAGTTGAAAATAACTTGTAGCTTCATTTTCGGTTGTTTGAAATTGGAATCAACTTGTAGTTTCATTCTTGGCTCGTTTGAGCCCGGAAACAACTTGTAGCTTCACTATTGACTAGATTGAAGTTGGAAACAACTTGTAGCTTCATTCCAGACCTGTTTGAAGTTGAAAACAACTTGTAGCTTCATTTTCGGTTGTTTGAAATTGGAATCAACTTGTAGTTTCATTCTTGGCTCGTTTGAACCCGGAAACAACTTGTAGCTTCATTATTGACTACATTGAAGTTGGAAACAACTTGTAGCTTCATTCCAGACTCGTTTGGATTTTAAAACAACTTGTAGCTTCATTTTCGGTTGTTTGAAATTGGAATCAACTTATAGTTTCATTCCTGACTCGTTTGAGCCCGGAAACAACTTGTAGCTTCATTATTGACTAGATTGAAGTTGGAAACAACTTGTAGCTTTATTCCAGACCCGTTTGAAGTTGAAAACAACTTGTATCTTCATTTTCGGTTGTTTGAAATTGGAATCAACTTGTAGTTTCATTCTTGGCTCGTTTGAGCCCGGAAACAACTTGTAGCTTCATTATTGACTACATTGAAGTTGGAAACAACTTGTAGCTTCATTCCAGACTCGTTTGAAGTTGAAAACAACATGTAGCTTCATTTTCGGTTGTTAGAAATTGGAATCAACTTGTAGTTTCATTCTTTGCTCGTTTTAGCCCGGAAACAACTTGTAGCTTCATTATTGACTAGATTGAAGTTGTAAACAACTTTTAGCTTCATTACAGACTCGTTTGAAGTTGAAAACAACTTGTAGCTTCATTTTCGGTTGTTTGAAATTGGAATCAACTTGTAGTTTCATTCTTGGCTCGTTTGAGCCCGGAAACAACTTGTAGCTTCATTATTGACTAGATTGAAGTTGGAAACAACTTGTAGCTTCATTCCAGACTCGTTTGGATTTTAAAACAACTTGTAGCTTCATTTTCGGTTGTTTGAAATTGGAATCAACTTGTAGTTTCATTCCTGACTCGTTTGAGCCCGGAAACAACTTGTAGCTTCATTATTGACTAGATTGAAGTTGGAAACAACTTGTAGCTTTATTCCAGACCCGTTTGAAGTTGAAAACAACTTGTAGCTTCATTTTCGGTTGTTTGAAATTGGAATCAACTTGTAGTTTCATTCTTGGCTCGTTTGAGCCCGGAAACAACTTGTAGCTTCATTATTGACTACATTGAAGTTGGAAACAACTTGTAGCTTCATTCCAGACCCGTTTGAAGTTGAAAACAACTTGTAGCTTCATTTTCGGTTGTTTGAAATTGGAATCAACTTGTAGTTTCATTCTTGGCTCGTTTGAGCCCGGAAACAACTTGTAGCTTCATTATTGACTACATTGAAGTTGGAAACAACTTGTAGCTTCATTCCAGACTCGTTTGAAGTTAAATAAAACATGTAGCTTCATTTTCGGTTGTTTGAAATTGGAATCAACTTGTAGTTTCATTCCTGACTCGTTTGAGCCCGGAAACAACTTGTAGCTTCATTATTGACTAGATTGAAGTTGGAAACAACTTGTAGCTTTATTATTCCAGACCCGTTTGAAGTTGAAAACAACTTGTAGCTTCATTTTCGGTTGTTTGAAATTGGAATCAACTTGTAGTTTCATTCTTGGCTCGTTTGAGCCCGGAAACAACTTGTAGCTTCATTATTGACTAGATTGAAGTTGGAAACAACTTGTAGCTTCATTCCAGACTCGTTTGGATTTTAAAACAACTTGTAGCTTCATTTTCGGTTGTTTGAAATTGGAATCAACTTGTAGTTTCATTCCTGACTCGTTTGAGCCCGGAAACAACTTGTAGCTTCATTATTGACTAGATTGAAGTTGGAAACAACTTGTAGCTTTATTCCAGACCCGTTTGAAGTTGAAAACAACTTGTAGCTTCATTTTCGGTTGTTTGAAATTGGAATCAACTTGTAGTTTCATTCTTGGCTCGTTTGAGCCCGGAAACAACTTGTAGCTTCATTATTGACTACATTGAAGTTGGAAACAACTTGTAGCTTCATTCCAGACCCGTTTGAATTTGAAAACAACTTGTAGCTTCATTTTCGGTTGTTTGAAATTGGAATCAACTTGTAGTTTCATTCTTGGCTCGTTTGAGCCCGGAAACAACTTGTAGCTTCATTATTGACTACATTGAAGTTGGAAACAACTTGTAGCTTCATTCCAGACTCGTTTGAAGTTAAATAAAACATGTAGCTTCATTTTCGGTTGTTTGAAATTGGAATCAACTTGTAGTTTCATTCTTGGCTCGTTTGAGCCCGGAAACAACTTGTAGCTTCATTATTGACTACGTTGAAGTTGGAAACAACTTGTAGCTTCATTCTAGACCCGTTTGAAGTTGAAATTAACTTGGAGCTTCATTTTCGGTTGTTTGAAATTGGAATCAACTTGTAGTTTCATTCTTGGCTCGTTTGAGCCCGGAAACAACTTGTAGCTTCACTATTGACTAGATTGAAGTTGGAAACAACTTGTAGCTTCATTCCAGACCCGTTTGAAGTTGAAAACAACTCGTAGCTTCATTTTCGGTTGTTTGAAATTGGAATCAACTTGTAGTTTCATTCTTGGCTCGTTTGAGCCCGGAAACAACTTGTAGCTTCATTAGTGACTAGATTGAAGTTGTAAACAACTTTTAGCTTCATTCCAAACTCGTTTGAAGTTGAAAACAACTTGTAGCTTCATTTTCAATTGTTTGAAATTGGAATCCACTTGTAGTTTCATTCTTGGCTCGTTTGAGCCCGGAAGCAACTTGTAGCTTCATTATTGACTAGATTGAAGTTGGAAACAACTTGTAGCTTCATTCCAGACCCGTTTGAAGTTGAAAACAACTTGTAGCTTCATTTTCGGTTGTTTGAAATTGGAATCAACTTGTAGTTTCATTCTTGGGTCGTTTGAGCCCGGAAACAACTTGTAGCTTCATTATTGACTACATTGAAGTTGGAAACAACTTGTAGCTTCATTCCAGACTCGTTTGTAGTTATATAAAACATGTAGCTTCATTTTCGGTTGTTTGAAATTGGAATCAACTTGTAGTTTCATTCTTGGCTCGTTTGAGCCCGGAAACAACTTGTAGCTTCAATATTGACTACATTGAAGTTGGAAACAACTTGTAGCTTCATTCTAGACCCGTTTGAAGTTGAAATTAACTTGGAGCTTCATTTTCGGTTGTTTGAAATTGGAATCAACTTGTAGTTTCATTCTTGGCTCGTTTGAGCCCGGAAACAACTTGTAGCTTCACTATTGACTAGATTGAAGTTGGAAACAACTTGTAGCTTCATTCCAGACCCGTTTGAAGTTGAAAACAACTCGTAGCTTCATTTTCGGTTGTTTGAAATTGGAATCAACTTGTAGTTTCATTCTTGGCTCGTTTGAGCCCGGAAACAAGTTGTAGCTTAATTTTAACTACATTGAAGTTGGAAACAACTTGTAGCTTCATTCCAGACTCGTTTGAAGTTGAAAACAACATGTAGCTTCATTTTCGGTTGTTAGAAATTGGAATCAACTTGTAGTTTCATTCTTGGCTCGTTTGAGCCCGGAAACAACTTGTAGCTTCATTATTGACTAGATTGAAGTTGTAAACAACTTTTAGCTTCATTCCAAACTCGTTTGAAGTTGAAAACAACTTGTAGCTTAATTTTCGGTTGTTTGAAATTGGAATCAACTTGTAGTTTCATTCTTGGCTCGTTTGAGCCCGGAAACAACTTGTAGCTTCATTATTGACTACATTGAAGTTGGAAACAACTTGTAGCTTCATTCTAGACCCGTTTGAAGTTGAAAATAACTTGTAGCTTCATTTTCGGTTGTTTGAAATTGGAATCAACTTGTAGTTTCATTCTTGGCTCGTTTGAGCCCGGAAACAACTTGTAGCTTCACTATTGACTAGATTGAAGTTGGAAACAACTTGTAGCTTCATTCCAGACCCGTTTGAAGTTGAAAACAACTTGTAGCTTCATTTTCGGTTGTTTGAAATTGGAATCAACTTGTAGTTTCATTCTTTGCTCGTTTGAGCCCAGAAACAACTTGTAGCTTCATTATTGACTAGATTCAAGTTGTAAACAACTTTTAGCTTCATTCCAGACTCGTTTGAAGTTGAAAACAACTTGTAGCTTCATTTTCGATTGTTTGAAATTGGAATCCACTTGTAGTTTCATTCTTGGCTCGTTTGAGCCCGGAAACAACTTGTAGCTTCATTATTGACTAGATTGAAGTTGGAAACAACTTGTAGCTTCATTCCAGACCCGTTTGAAGTTGAAAACAACCTGTAGCTTAATTTTCGGTTGTTTGAAATTGGAATCAACTTGTAGTTTCATTCTTGGCTCGTTTGAGCCCGGAAATAACTTGTAGCTTCAGTATTGACTAGATTGAAGTTGTAAACAACTTTTAGCTTCATTCCAAACTCGTTTGAAGTTGAAAACAACTTGTAGCTTAATTTTCGGTTGTTTGAAATTGGAATCAACTTGTAGTTTCATTCTTGGCTCGTTTGAGCCCCGAAACAACTTGTAGCTTCATTATTGACTACATTGAAGTTGGAAACAACTTGTAGCTTCATTCTAGACCCGTTTGAAGATGAAAATAACTTGTAGCTTCATTTTCGGTTGTTTGAAATTGGAATCAACTTGTAGTTTCATTCTTGGCTCGTTTGAGCCCGGAAACAACTTGTAGCTTCACTATTGACTAGATTGAAGTTGGAAACAACTTGTAGCTTCATTCCAGACCTGTTTGAAGTTGAAAACAACTTGTAGCTTCATTTTCGGTTGTTTGTAATTGGAATCAACTTGTAGTTTCATTCTTGGCTCGTTTGAGCCCGGAAACAACTTGTAGCTTCATTATTGACTAGATTGAAGTTGGAAACAACTTGTAGCTTCATTCCAGACTCGTTTGGATTTTAAAACAACTTGTAGCTTCATTTTCGGTTGTTTGAAATTGGAATCAACTTATAGTTTCATTCCTGACTCGTTTGAGCTCGAAAACAACTTGTAGCTTCATTATTGACTAGATTGAAGTTGGAAACAACTTGTAGCTTTATTCCAGACCCGTTTGAAGTTGAAAACAACTTGTAGCTTCATTTTCGGTTGTTAGAAATTGGAATCAACTTGTAGTTTCATTCTTTGCTCGTTTTAGCCCGGAAACAACTTGTAGCTTCATTATTGACTAGATTGAAGTTGTAAACAACTTTTAGCTTCATTACAGACTCGTTTGAAGTTGAAAACAACTTGTAGCTTCATTTTCGGTTGTTTGAAATTGGAATCAACTTGTAGTTTCATTCTTGGCTCGTTTGAGCCCGGAAACAACTTGTAGCTTCATTATTGACTAGATTGAAGTTGGAAGCAACTTGTAGCTTCATTCCAGACTCGTTTGGATTTTAAAACAACTTGTAGCTTCATTTTCGGTTGTTTGAAATTGGAATCAACTTGTAGTTTCATTCCTGACTCGTTTGAGCCCGGAAACAACTTGTAGCTTCATTATAGACTAGATTGAAGTTGGAAACAACTTGTAGCTTTATTCCAGACCCGTTTGAAGTTGAAAACAACTTGTAGCTTCATTTTCGGTTGTTTGAAATTGGAATCAACTTGTAGTTTCATTCTTGGCTCGTTTGAGCCCGGAAACAACTTGTAGCTTCACTATTGACTAGATTGAAGTTGGAAACAACTTGTAGCTTCATTCCAGACCCGTTTGAAGTTGAAAACAACTTGTAGCTTCATTTTCGGTTGTTTGAAATTGGAATCAACTTGTAGTTTCATTCTTTGCTCGTTTGAGCCCAGAAACAACTTGTAGCTTCATTATTGACTAGATTGAAGTTGTAAACAACTTTTAGCTTCATTCCAGACTCGTTTGAAGTTGAAAACAACTTGTAGCTTCATTTTCGATTGTTTGAAATTGGAATCCACTTGTAGTTTCATTCTTGGCTCGTTTGAGCCCGGAAACAACTTGTAGCTTCATTATTGACTAGATTGAAGTTGGAAACAACTTGTAGCTTCATTCCAGACCCGTTTGAAGTTGAAAACAACCTGTAGCTTAATTTTCGGTTGTTTGAAATTGGAATCAACTTGTAGTTTCATTCTTGGCTCGTTTGAGCCCGGAAACAACTTGTAGCTTCAGTATTGACTAGATTGAAGTCGTAAACAACTTTTAGCTTCATTCCAAACTCGTTAGAAGTTGAAAACAACTTGTAGCTTAATTTTCGGTTGTTTGAAATTGGAATCAACTTGTAGTTTCATTCTTGGCTCGTTTGAGCCCCGAAACAACTTGTAGCTTCATTATTGACTACATTGAAGTTGGAAACAACTTGTAGCTTCATTCTAGACCCGTTTGAAGATGAAAATAACTTGTAGCTTAATTTTCGGTTGTTTGAAATTGGAATCAACTTGTAGTTTCATTCTTGGCTCGTTTGAGCCCGGAAACAACTTGTAGCTTCACTATTGACTAGATTGAAGTTGGAAACAACTTGTAGCTTCATTCCAGACCTGTTTGAAGTTGAAAACAACTTGTAGCTTCATTTTCGGTTGTTTGAAATTGGAATCAACTTGTAGTTTCATTCTTGGCTCGTTTGAGCCCGGAAACAACTTGTAGCTTCATTATTGACTAGATTGAAGTTGGAAACAACTTGTAGCTTCATTCCAGACTCGTTTGGATTTTAAAACAACTTGTAGCTTCATTTTCGGTTGTTTGAAATTCGAATCAACTTATAGTTTCATTCCTGACTCGTTTGAGCTCGAAAACAACTTGTAGCTTCATTATTGACTAGATTGAAGTTGAAAACAACTTGTAGCTTTATTCCAGACCCGTTTGAAGTTGAAAACAACTTGTAGCTTCATTTTCGGTTGTTAGAAATTGGAATCAACTTGTAGTTTCATTCTTTGCTCGTTTGAGCCCAGAAACAACTTGTAGCTTCATTATTGACTAGATTGAAGTTGTAAACAACTTTTAGCTTCATTCCAGACTCGTTTGAAGTTGAAAACAACTTGTAGCTTCATTTTCTATTGTTTGAAATTGGAATCCACTTGTAGTTTCATTCTTGGCTCGTTTGAGCCCGGAAACAACTTGTAGCTTCATTATTGACTAGATTGAAGTTGTAAACAACTTTTAGCTTCATTCCAAACTCGTTTGAAGTTGAAAACAACTTGTAGCTTAATTTTCGGTTGTTTGAAATTGGAATCAACTTGTAGTTTCATTCTTGGCTCGTTTGAGCCCCGAAACAACTTGTAGCTTCATTATTGACTACATTGAAGTTGGAAACAACTTGTAGCTTCATTCTAGACCCGTTTGAAGATGAAAATAACTTGTAGCTTCATTTTCGGTTGTTTGAAATTGGAATCAACTTGTAGTTTCATTCTTGGCTCGTTTGAGCCCGGAAACAACTTGTAGCTTCACTATTGACTAGATTGAAGTTGGAAACAACTTGTAGCTTCATTCCAGACCTGTTTGAAGTTGAAAACAACTTGTAGCTTCATTTTCGGTTGTTTGAAATTGGAATCAACTTGTAGTTTCATTCTTGGCTCGTTTGAGCCCGGAAACAACTTGTAGCTTCATTATTGACTAGATTGAAGTTGGAAACAACTTGTAGCTTCATTCCAGACTCGTTTGGATTTTAAAACAACTTGTAGCTTCATTTTGACTAGATTGAAGTTGGAAACAACTTGTAGCTTCATTCCAGACTCGTTTGGATTTTAAAACAACTTGTAGCTTCATTTTCGGTTGTTTGAAATTGGAATCAACTTATAGTTTCATTCCTGACTCGTTTGAGCTCGAAAACAACTTGTAGCTTCATTATTGACTAAATTGAAGTTGGAAACAACTTGTAGCTTTATTCCAGACCCGTTCGAAGTTGAAAACAACTTGTAGCTTCATTTTCGGTTGTTAGAAATTGGAATCAACTTGTAGTTTCATTCTTTGCTCGTTTTAGCCCGGAAACAACTTGTAGCTTCATTATTGACTAGATTGAAGTTGTAAACAACTTTTAGCTTCATTACAGACTCGTTTGAAGTTGAAAACAACTTGTAGCTTCATTTTCGGTTGTTTGAAATTGGAATCAACTTGTAGTTTCATTCTTGGCTCGTTTGAGCCCGGAAACAACTTGTAGCTTCATTATTGACTAGATTGAAGTTGGAAACAACTTGTAGCTTCATTCCAGACTCGTTTGGATTTTAAAACAACTTGTAGCTTCATTTTCGGTTGTTTGAAATTGGAATCAACTTGTAGTTTCATTCCTAACTCGTTTGAGCCCGGAAACAACTTGTAGCTTCATTATTGACTAGATTGAAGTTGGAAACAACTTGTAGCTTTATTCCAGACCCGTTTGAAGTTGAAAACAACTTGTAGCTTCATTTTCGGTTGTTTGAAATTGGAATCAACTTGTAGTTTCATTCTTGGCTCGTTTGAGCCCGGAAACAACTTGTAGCTTCACTATTGACTAGATTGAAGTTGGAAACAACTTGTAGCTTCATTCCAGACCCGTTTGAAGTTGAAAACAACTTGTAGCTTCATTTTCGGTTGTTTGAAATTGGAATCAACTTGTAGTTTCATTCTTTGCTCGTTTGAGCCCAGAAACAACTTGTAGCTTCATTATTGACTAGATTGAAGTTGTAAACAACTTTTAGCTTCATTCCAGACTCGTTTGAAGTTGAAAACAACTTGTAGCTTCATTTTCGATTGTTTGAAATTGGAATCCACTTGTAGTTTCATTCTTGGCTCGTTTGAGCCCGGAAACAACTTGTAGCTTCATTATTGACTAGATTGAAGTTGGAAACAACTTGTAGCTTCATTCCAGACCCGTTTGAAGTTGAAAACAACCTGTAGCTTAATTTTCGGTTGTTTGAAATTGGAATCAACTTGTAGTTTCATTCTTGGCTCGTTTGAGCCCGGAAACAACTTGTAGCTTCAGTATTGACTAGATTGAAGTCGTAAACAACTTTTAGCTTCATTCCAAACTCGTTAGAAGTTGAAAACAACTTGTAGCTTAATTTTCGGTTGTTTGAAATTGGAATCAACTTGTAGTTTCATTCTTGGCTCGTTTGAGCCCCGAAACAACTTGTAGCTTCATTATTGACTACATTGAAGTTGGAAACAACTTGTAGCTTCATTCTAGACCCGTTTGAAGATGAAAATAACTTGTAGCTTAATTTTCGGTTGTTTGAAATTGGAATCAACTTGTAGTTTCATTCTTGGCTCGTTTGAGCCCGGAAACAACTTGTAGCTTCACTATTGACTAGATTGAAGTTGGAAACAACTTGTAGCTTCATTCCAGACCTGTTTGAAGTTGAAAACAACTTGTAGCTTCATTTTCGGTTGTTTGAAATTGGAATCAACTTGTAGTTTCATTCTTGGCTCGTTTGAGCCCGGAAACAACTTGTAGCTTCATTATTGACTAGATTGAAGTTGGAAACAACTTGTAGCTTCATTCCAGACTCGTTTGGATTTTAAAACAACTTGTAGCTTCATTTTCGGTTGTTTGAAATTGGAATCAACTTGTAGTTTCATTCCTAACTCGTTTGAGCCCGGAAACAACTTGTAGCTTCATTATTGACTAGATTGAAGTTGGAAACAACTTGTAGCTTTATTCCAGACCCGTTTGAAGTTGAAAACAACTTGTAGCTTCATTTTCGGTTGTTTGAAATTGGAATCAACTTGTAGTTTCATTCTTGGCTCGTTTGAGCCCGGAAACAACTTGTAGCTTCACTATTGACTAGATTGAAGTTGGAAACAACTTGTAGCTTCATTCCAGACCCGTTTGAAGTTGAAAACAACTTGTAGCTTCATTTTCGGTTGTTTGAAATTGGAATCAACTTGTAGTTTCATTCTTTGCTCGTTTGAGCCCAGAAACAACTTGTAGCTTCATTATTGACTAGATTGAAGTTGTAAACAACTTTTAGCTTCATTCCAGACTCGTTTGAAGTTGAAAACAACTTGTAGCTTCATTTTCGATTGTTTGAAATTGGAATCCACTTGTAGTTTCATTCTTGGCTCGTTTGAGCCCGGAAACAACTTGTAGCTTCATTATTGACTAGATTGAAGTTGGAAACAACTTGTAGCTTCATTCCAGACCCGTTTGAAGTTGAAAACAACCTGTAGCTTAATTTTCGGTTGTTTGAAATTGGAATCAACTTGTAGTTTCATTCTTGGCTCGTTTGAGCCCGGAAACAACTTGTAGCTTCAGTATTGACTAGATTGAAGTCGTAAACAACTTTTAGCTTCATTCCAAACTCGTTAGAAGTTGAAAACAACTTGTAGCTTAATTTTCGGTTGTTTGAAATTGGAATCAACTTGTAGTTTCATTCTTGGCTCGTTTGAGCCCCGAAACAACTTGTAGCTTCATTATTGACTACATTGAAGTTGGAAACAACTTGTAGCTTCATTCTAGACCCGTTTGAAGATGAAAATAACTTGTAGCTTAATTTTCGGTTGTTTGAAATTGGAATCAACTTGTAGTTTCATTCTTGGCTCGTTTGAGCCCGGAAACAACTTGTAGCTTCACTATTGACTAGATTGAAGTTGGAAACAACTTGTAGCTTCATTCCAGACCTGTTTGAAGTTGAAAACAACTTGTAGCTTCATTTTCGGTTGTTTGAAATTGGAATCAACTTGTAGTTTCATTCTTGGCTCGTTTGAGCCCGGAAACAACTTGTAGCTTCATTATTGACTAGATTGAAGTTGGAAACAACTTGTAGCTTCATTCCAGACTCGTTTGGATTTTAAAACAACTTGTAGCTTCATTTTCGGTTGTTTGAAATTCGAATCAACTTATAGTTTCATTCCTGACTCGTTTGAGCTCGAAAACAACTTGTAGCTTCATTATTGACTAGATTGAAGTTGAAAACAACTTGTAGCTTTATTCCAGACCCGTTTGAAGTTGAAAACAACTTGTAGCTTCATTTTCGGTTGTTAGAAATTGGAATCAACTTGTAGTTTCATTCTTTGCTCGTTTGAGCCCAGAAACAACTTGTAGCTTCATTATTGACTAGATTGAAGTTGTAAACAACTTTTAGCTTCATTCCAGACTCGTTTGAAGTTGAAAACAACTTGTAGCTTCATTTTCTATTGTTTGAAATTGGAATCCACTTGTAGTTTCATTCTTGGCTCGTTTGAGCCCGGAAACAACTTGTAGCTTCATTATTGACTAGATTGAAGTTGTAAACAACTTTTAGCTTCATTCCAAACTCGTTTGAAGTTGAAAACAACTTGTAGCTTAATTTTCGGTTGTTTGAAATTGGAATCAACTTGTAGTTTCATTCTTGGCTCGTTTGAGCCCCGAAACAACTTGTAGCTTCATTATTGACTACATTGAAGTTGGAAACAACTTGTAGCTTCATTCTAGACCCGTTTGAAGATGAAAATAACTTGTAGCTTCATTTTCGGTTGTTTGAAATTGGAATCAACTTGTAGTTTCATTCTTGGCTCGTTTGAGCCCGGAAACAACTTGTAGCTTCACTATTGACTAGATTGAAGTTGGAAACAACTTGTAGCTTCATTCCAGACCTGTTTGAAGTTGAAAACAACTTGTAGCTTCATTTTCGGTTGTTTGAAATTGGAATCAACTTGTAGTTTCATTCTTGGCTCGTTTGAGCCCGGAAACAACTTGTAGCTTCATTATTGACTAGATTGAAGTTGGAAACAACTTGTAGCTTCATTCTAGACTCGTTTGGATTTTAAAACAACTTGTAGCTTCATTTTGACTAGATTGAAGTTGGAAACAACTTGTAGCTTCATTCCAGACTCGTTTGGATTTTAAAACAACTTGTAGCTTCATTTTCGGTTGTTTGAAATTGGAATCAACTTATAGTTTCATTCCTGACTCGTTTGAGCTCGAAAACAACTTGTAGCTTCATTATTGACTAAATTGAAGTTGGAAACAACTTGTAGCTTTATTCCAGACCCGTTCGAAGTTGAAAACAACTTGTAGCTTCATTTTCGGTTGTTAGAAATTGGAATCAACTTGTAGTTTCATTCTTTGCTCGTTTTAGCCCGGAAACAACTTGTAGCTTCATTATTGACTAGATTGAAGTTGTAAACAACTTTTAGCTTCATTACAGACTCGTTTGAAGTTGAAAACAACTTGTAGCTTCATTTTCGGTTGTTTGAAATTGGAATCAACTTGTAGTTTCATTCTTGGCTCGTTTGAGCCCGGAAACAACTTGTAGCTTCATTATTGACTAGATTGAAGTTGGAAACAACTTGTAGCTTCATTCCAGACTCGTTTGGATTTTAAAACAACTTGTAGCTTCATTTTCGGTTGTTTGAAATTGGAATCAACTTGTAGTTTCATTCCTAACTCGTTTGAGCCCGGAAACAACTTGTAGCTTCATTATTGACTAGATTGAAGTTGGAAACAACTTGTAGCTTTATTCCAGACCCGTTTGAAGTTGAAAACAACTTGTAGCTTCATTTTCGGTTGTTTGAAATTGGAATCAACTTGTAGTTTCATTCTTGGCTCGTTTGAGCCCGGAAACAACTTGTAGCTTCACTATTGACTAGATTGAAGTTGGAAACAACTTGTAGCTTCATTCTAGACCCGTTTGAAGTTGAAAACAACTTGTAGCTTCATTTTCGGTTGTTTGAAATTGGAATCAACTTGTAGTTTCATTCTTTGCTCGTTTGAGCCCAGAAACAACTTGTAGCTTCATTATTGTAACGACCTCAAACTTCAGGGTATGTGACTATATATTTTATTTAATTAGTCGCTACTTTTCGTGAATCAATAATTTAAGTTTCATCTCGAATTAATTTAGGAGCGGTAAATTTGACAAATTAGAAAGAGATTCTATGGTGTACGACATTTTTAAATCGGATCGACTAGATATTAGTTTAAGCAAATTAGTGAAGGTGTGATAATAATTAAATTAATATCTTGCGTGATTATTGGTATAGCGCGCAATATTAAAAATTTAAGCTTTGATCGAATAGATTAAATATATTCATTAAACTTTAGGAAAGCATTAACTATTTTATTTAGAAGAGCGGAATTTAGTTGAAAGCTCGTTAGTTGACAAATTTAAGGAATTAACGACTCGCAATTTATATATGTAAGTCGTTAAAAAAAAAAAAAAAAAAAATTCACCGCGCTTAAATATAAGTGAAAAATGGAAATAATAGGCAAAATAGATTCATTTTATTGTGTAGTGCCCAAGTAACGATACTTGGTGCCCAAGTCACGTGACTTGGTGCCCAAGCACGTTACTTGGTGCCCAAGTAGTTCAAAGAAGTATACAAAACATTGTGTGAGATTTTGGACAAGAGGGAGTGCTCATGACAACTAGGGGTAATAATGTTAGTAGCTCATTATGAAGTTAAGTTAAACAAGAAAACACTACTTTGATTATATATATATTGCAAGTTAGAGTAAGAGTTTATTTACTAAGGAAGGGGAATTAACAAGGAAGTGGTAGAAGATTGAAGAACTCACAAGGAAAGGATAGAAGATTAGAGCACTAGCAAGGAATTAGCAAGAAAAGGGGTAAAATATTGAAGAAGTAGCAAGGAAGGGTAAAAGATTCGTATAGTATTCAAGAAAATCAGCTAAATACAACTCATCCATAACAGTCCTATTTAAGGTAAATACTCTTTACCCTCCCTGATTTATAGTGGTGCATTTATGGTAAAGGAGTTGATGGTGAATATCAGTTTAAAAATACTGTTGGTCCCCACTCCATCACACAAATTTGTCCACACACAAGCACAATTTTGAGTATATGCATAAATATATATACATGAATATCTTTTATTATTTATCAGCTCTTTACTTTCTCTGAATTTGAAAATTGGGAACCTTGAGATACAATTAGGGTTTTAAATTACAATTAGGGTTCTTGACAAATTTGGGGGTTTTGTGTATTGGGCATGAATGGCTTGATTTGAAAGTTGGTTATGGGTGTGGTTTGATCGGAGAAGGCCGCCACGGCGTCGGCAAGCCGAACCGCCGCAGCAACGACGGCGACGACGACGCCGCTGCCGCGCCGCGGTGGTGGCGAGTGGCTGTTACGCGGAGAGAAGCCGGCGGCTGTGTGGGTCGCGCACGAAAGCAGGCTACCGAGAAGATAGAGGGCGAGGTCGGAGTAAGTGTGTGCGAGTGGAGGCAAAAGGGAGTCGCCGCAGTGGAGATCGAAGCCGGCGAGGGGCGCCTGGCAAGGATGAGCCACCGCAGCAGCGGTGGCGACGGTGGTTCGCGCAGGAGAGAGAGAGAGAGAGAGAGAGAGAGAGAGAGAGAGGGGGGGGGGGGGAGAGAGAGAGAGAGGGAGAGGGAGAGATGATGTGAATGAGGCAGAGAGGGGCGGCGTCGAGGCCACCGGAGCCGAGCTCCGGCCGGCAGCCGAGGGAAATGGCTGGAGAAGGGAGAGAGAAGGTGGGTGGGGAGAAAATGGATAGTTGGGGAAGATGGGGGTATATTGGTAAATCACTAATTAGATGATAGGTAATAAAATAATAAATAAAATTGAGATTTTAAATTTGGGTGGTTGATTAATTAAAATAAAAGGGGAGACAATACAATTGGATGGGTAAGACTTAATTAGAAATAATTTAAGAGAGTGGGATATTGAGATATATTATTATTCTTAATTTAGTAATTTCGGATTGAATAACGAAACCAAAGGCTTGGGTGTAAGGATAAGCTATTAATTAATTTAGTGGATATTATTTAATTTGGAGAAACATTGAGATAAAATTAAGTATAGGTCACATAAGTTGGTGAATTTGTGGACTATTAAGGTTGTAGATAAATAAAGTTGATAATTAAGGATAATCGGATTTAAAATCGTAGTAATGGATTTAGTGGGTTTGGGAGATTAAATTTAGAAATACCAATACATTAGTTCTATGTGACACTTAATAAACCGTAAGAGGTATTACTATTAATTTAGTAATCATGGAATTATTATTTGTCGTTAATTAAATTAGAGAGTCTCTTGGATTATAAGATAAGTAATTAAGGAAATGAGTTATTGATTATTGGGATGGTATATTTTGTTATCCTTCATGAATTTAGGAATTTATTATTAAAATATAGTTATAAAGGTGCAAAAGATGCAGAATAATAATTCATAAATAATTAGGGGTAATTATTTAAAGGAATTATAAATGATTACATTCTTAGTATTAAACTTAAAGGATATGATTAATTGAGACTAATCTTAGTCAAGGGGAAATGTAAATACTCATCCTTTGAGATTAATTCATTCGATAGGTGTACTAAATTCACTACTTTATGTGATTTAGAATATTTTACTTCCCGGAAAGGCGGATCTTATTTGAGACGGAATATTATAGCAAAGGACGACAGGCAAGTTTATCTATTCCCTACCTTTGTTATGCCAATATGCCTTATTTATTTGTTGGATATATTACATGATATTTGAAATGCTGCTTGTAATTCCGATAATTTTATACTCAAGTATTACTGAAGATCGAGCAGAAGCAGCTACTTGAAGATCAGACGTTCACTTCGCGTGTTTATTATCTAATTTTGTTTCATGATATGAGTTTATCCATTGTTCGGGTTACTCACCATCCAAAGAGATTATCAAATTTTCCGACTTTCGAACCCTTATATTGTGTAAGCTTGTAGAAATTATATTATTATTCCGGCACCTTCATTGCTACAAGCCCAATTCGGTTTGCAAATCTTCACTTTGCTTCCGTCTCAAAAGCCTGAATCATTTCTTAGAATCGTTATCTTGAATCAATTAGTTATTTCAACTTATGATTATTCACGTCATTCAAATATCTAGACCCTTAACTAGAATTCATTCATTCTAACAAAGATATAATATTCTTGTAAAATTTTCGGTTAACAACTATTCTATTCTTATTCCCGAAGCGGTACCATTGACTTCAATTCTTGTTGCATTCTCTATCTTATTTAAATCCTAGAGTCCTAATCTTAAAGAGAT
This sequence comes from Daucus carota subsp. sativus, assembly GCF_001625215.2. Lineage (NCBI taxonomy): Eukaryota > Viridiplantae > Streptophyta > Magnoliopsida > Apiales > Apiaceae > Daucus > Daucus carota. The sequence continues at coordinate 25,039,132 of NC_030383.2, forward strand.
ATATGATCTGTAAAGGGTTTGATAACCAAGACGGATCGACCCTCTCGTTCATTGCTAATTTGGATTACATAGTTTTCGTAATCTATAAGACTTTGATTTTAAATTAGAAAAGGTGCATTGTTCGCTCCAGAAAGTGACTTGGAGTTTTGTTGATAAAAGAGGCATTTCTTGTACTCAGGGGGAAGAATCTTACAAACTGGTCAACACGAATAATTCTAATTCGTGGAAGAGAAGCGTTATTACTGTCTCTGTGTGAGACAACTTAAAGGGTTGAAAATGATAACCCTTATGCTAGCAACACAATGGGGGAAACTGTGTGGCGCCGTTCGAAGTCGCGATCAGACTGCGAAGGCGTTACGGGGTGGTATCTACTTAGTGGCGGTGATCGAGCCATGGAGTGGAACCATCAAGGATGGAGACCAGTGCTATTCTTATTCTTTGATTTATCGAGATCTTTATGTGATTATCAGCAGCTTTCATCTTGAACCTGCTTAATTGTTATATCTGTTTAAACTCCTCGATATACATATATCCGTGATGTTGCACTTGAAATGAGAACTTGCTGAGCAAATCATTTGGTCATACTTGCAATATTTATTTCTTTTAACAGTAAAGACAGAGTATGGCTCGAATAAGGAGGACAATCAGGAAGCGTACCACAGCAAGGGAAAGAGCAAGGCGTGAAGTCAATGCAAGAAGAAGGGTACGAAGACGGACTCTTACATCAAGGGTGTATTACTTTATAATAATATTAGTAGTTGGTACCTTTGGACTTATTATTGTAATCTTAATCTAAGACCATGTGTAAGTGCGTATCGATCCCTGGACTTGTGGGAAGTGTGAGTTGTAATATAAGATGTTTATGTTATGCTATGTTTATGTGGCGACCCAAATTCAGGGGATACGGGTTTGGGGGCGTTACAGATTTGGTATCAGAGCGGTGTTATATCCTTAGGACACGAGAACCTAGGCATATAACTGGTGAGGGTAAGATTCACCAATGAGAGTTGTAAAGATATATATACATTTATATATATCGATTTGTGCGTATGCGGGAGGACATACGAACCAAGTAGACCCTGAGAGTCACTAGACTCTATTAGTTATATGATTAAATATATGCATCTTAAGTAACCCTTAGTGTTATGTGTATAGATGGCAGGATCCGGTGACGTTCGAGGCCGATCTCTCATGGGGTACTCTGACTCTAGCTATGATAGCGACCCTTCGATGGAGATTATCTTTGTGGACAGTGGTTCGGAGGACTCATCGATTCAGATTCTGGAGCCTCCATCTCCTGTGGTTATTGATCTTGTGGACTCTTCTGACTCAGAGATACCCGACTTAGGAGAGCAGATTCAGAGTGAGGGACTAGAGTCACCTTTCCGCTCACTACCTACTATTACTACTGTACCAGCGATCACTACTGATGTTGTCACCACTCCTCCTACTTATGTGACTGCACCTGTTCAGAGGAGCGATGGTGAGCCTGACATTCTAGAGTTACTCAGTTACTTTCAGACTCCTACCTCAGAGGTTTCTACTTATACCCCTGAGTTTGCTGCGATGCCCACCGCTGATAGGTATCGGTTTGAGTTTTCAGTTTCTGCTCCAGTTGCGGAGTTCTCTACTCCATCCTTTGTTACTCCAGCACCGGTTTACTCGGTTCCTGAGCCGAGAGTTCAGATAGAGCAGCCCGTTGTTACTACTTCGGAGATTCCGGTTCATGCACCGGGTATTCCTATGATATCAGCACCAGTTTCACAGACTCCTACGGGCTCTCTTGGGGCGTCTGCTCCTATGTCACTCGCAGATTGGGCGGATTGGGCTATGATGAGCTCTACTATGCACTCGGATTATATGGCTTTAGCACATCAGTACCAGAGTGTTCTTGATCAGTATGTGGATTCTGTCTACCCCAGCTGGGATAGTTTTATGACTTTTGGACCTCCTGCTCCTTTCACTGCTCCAGCTGGATATGGGTTCTTGCCGAGAGATACTGGGGCGGATATAGTTCATCAGGTTGCCGTTTCTGTGTTCGAGGGACTTCAGTTTGACCTCCAGCACCTTCCTTCCACCAGCACAGGACTTGTTGATGCTACCCATGTTGCCATCCTGGTTGACCTAGCTCGGTCAGAGTTTCTACGCCGGGTGTCCGAGATCTTTGGACGCTGATCCATCGATATAGTCTCACCTTTTTGCGGGATCACATTACTAGCACCAGTGGATTCCGAGTATTACTTTTGCTTATCATATGACTGCTGACATTGTAGTGTTTCGGGATTAGAGAGTCGTGCATATCCTTTTGTTTTGATGCAGACTTGATAGTTTCGATAGTTGATCTTTCTGGCAGTAGTTATGTAGTTAGGTCATGATGTAGATGCAGATATGCCAGCTATGATGATGTATTTATTAGTGATGACTAGACTTGATGATGTACTTGTTAGTGATGATCAGACTAGATACTACGGGTTATGGTCTCTTTTGTACTCGAAACTTGGTATCTATATGATGATTTCTAGTACTATTGATGATGGATGGTTTACTTTTTCTACACTATTATCATGATTACTGCTCGTACTTGCTTTACCATCATCTATATCTTATGATCTCTTGTACTTTATCTATCGAACTTCAAAAAAAAAAAAGAAAAAAAAAAGAAAAGAGAGAAAAAAAAAAAAAAAAAGAAAAGAAAAAGAATCTCTCTCTTGAATGTTTTTAGAATATTCAACTTCGTTACCATTGATCCTTGCCTACCAATAATACGAACCGATTTCAATTGTTGTATCAATTACATTGAAAATTTGCATCCGTTTTACTTTTGATTATATATATGTTGAAGAAATCTATTAATCCTTCTTTTATTCATTCTTAATAGCAACAAGATGAGTTCAAACCCGAATAACAACTCAACTGATGAGCCAACACCAGATGTTCCACCTGGATTTGAACCAAATCCTGTCCAACTACTTGTCAATCTTCTTCAACAAAATCTTCAAGCTAATTCTGACAAAGGTTCTTCGAGTCAACTCACCAAACATGCCGTTTCTTTCAAATCTTTCAAGTCCCTGCAACCTCCCGAGTTCAAAGGGACCACAAATCCTATAGAGGCCAGAACTTGGTTAAAGGAGATTGAGAAAGCCTTTGAGATAGTGAGTGTGGAAGAAGATAAAAAGACATTATTTGCGTCATATATGTTGAAAGGGGAAGCTAATTACTGGTGGGAGGCAAAGAAGGGTTTAGAAGGGGCTAATGTCATAACTTGGGAAAGGTTTACGGAACTATTCTTAGAAAAGTATTATCCTAAGTACCTGGAGAACCAAATGGAGCTTAAATTCTTGGAACTTAAGCAAGGGAACATGTCGGTGGCTGACTATGAAGCCAAGTTCACGGAACTCGCAAGGTTTGTACCACATTATGTTGATACTGAAGAAAAAAGGGCACGTCGATTTCAACAAGGGTTGAAACCCTGGATTCAAAGCAGGGTTGCTGTCTTTGAACTCACCAATTATTCAACTGTTGTGCAAAAAGCGGCAATCGTGGAAAGCGGAAGTGAACTCTACAACCGGGAAAAGAATGATAGGAAGCGGAAGGCGCCGCAGATGGATCGCAACCAGGGGAAAAAGGTGTGGAACCCAAATACGAAGAGGCCTCTTGTAAAAAGGGAATTTAACAAAGAAAAGACACTTCGGAATGAGAGTCAAGGAAGTCAAGAAAGGAGTCAGAAAGCCCGACCTCCACAAACTGCAAACTCTCTTCAGGGGAGACCCTCATATCCAGAATGTAAAACCTGTGGAAAGAATCACCCAGCACCATGTCATCAGGAGTCTGCTACTTGTTTTCTCTGCGGAAAGAAAGGGCACTATGCCTCCAAATGTAAAGAAAAGGCGATTACTTGCTTTAGCCGTGGAAAGAAGGGCGACATGGCCAAAGATTGTCGAGCGCCACGTAAGGAAAGCAATGTTCCGAAGCTACTAGCATCTTCTGAAAATAGCAAACCCACTGCACGCACTTTCAATATGACACTGAATGATGCCATAGCCAATAATGACGTTATTTCAGGTACGCTTCCGATAAATTCTCAAGATGCTTGTGTATTAATTGATTCAGGTGCTACCAAATCATTTATTTCCGTTAATTTCATGCGAAAGTTGGGAATTGTTTCAATACCTTTAGAGGAATCTATGAACATAGAAATAGCGAATCAAGAAGTGATCACTGTGGATCAAGTGTGCCCTAATTGTGAAGTAATGATTCAGAAACAACTTTTCACGGTAGATTTGATTCCTTTTAAATTAGGGGAGTTTGAGGTGATACTCGGAATGGATTGGTTAACGCGTTATGATGCTCAAATTAACTGTAGACGAAAGCGTGTAAGTTTAAGGGGTGATAATGGGAAGAGAGTAATTCTGAGGGGGCAAAAACATCATAAGAAGTTTCTAACTATGATCCAAGCCAAGAAACTGCTTCGTCAAGGGTGTCAGGCTTACTTAGCACATGTGATAGACACAAAGAAGCAAAGTCCTAAAATAGAAGAAATTCCGGTAGTAAATAAATATATAGACGTGTTTCCTGAAGAGTTGCCAGGATTACCCCCAGATAGAGAGATTGAGTTCACTATAGACCTTGTGCCAGGTACTGCACCCATATCTAAAGCTCCTTATAGAATGGCACCAACTGAAATGAAAGAACTAGCCACACAATTACAAGAATTACTCGAGAAAGGAGTCATTAGACCAAGCGTGTCCCCGTGGGGAGCCCCAGTGTTATTCGTTAAGAAAAAAGACGGGAGTATGAGGTTGTGTATTGATTATAGGGAATTGAATAAGATGACGATCAAGAACAAGTATCCTTTACCAAGGATTGACGATTTATTCGATCAACTGAAAGGAGCGGCTCATTTTTCTAAGATCGATTTAAGGTCAGGCTACCATCAACTTAAGATTAAGCCAGAAGACGTACCCAAAACGGCTTTCAGAACTAGATATGGGCATTATGAGTTTTTGGTGATGCCTTTTGGACTAACCAATGCACCTGCAGCTTTTATGGATCTCATGAATAGAATATTCAAGAAATATTTGGATAAATTCGTAATTGTTTTCATCGATGACATTTTGATCTATTCCAAAACAAGAGAGGAACATGTGGAGCATCTAAGAATAGTATTGGAAATTTTGAGAAAGGAGAAGTTGTACGCGAAGTTTTCAAAATGCGAATTTTGGCTGGAGCAAGTACAATTCCTTGGACACATAGTTTCTAGAGAAGGCATATCGGTGGACCCTGCAAAGATAGAAGCGGTGTCAAGTTGGGAAAGACCAAGGAATCCGACTGAAGTAAGAAGCTTTCTAGGACTAGCTGGTTATTATCGAAGGTTCGTACAGGATTTCGCGAGAATTGCGACACCACTTACACGATTAACTAGAAAGGATGAAAAATTTGAGTGGACTCCAAAGTGCGAAGAAAGCTTTCAAGAACTAAAGAAAAGACTTACTACGGCTCCTGTCCTAGCACTACCCGATGAAGGTGGCAACTTCGTGATTTATAGTGATGCTTCTCACAAAGGATTAGGATGCGTTTTGATGCAACATGATAAGGTAATTGCTTACGCTTCTAGGCAGTTAAATGATTATGAATTAAGGTATCCTACACATGATTTAGAACTGGCAGCGATTGTGTTCGCATTAAAGATTTGGCGACATTACCTGTACGGCGAGAAGTGTGAAATATACACCGATCACAAGAGCTTGAAGTATCTATTTACTCAAAAGGAGTTGAATATGAGGCAAAGGAGATGGTTAGAATTGATCAAGGACTATGATTGCTCGATTAATTATCATCCTGGCAAGGCAAATGTAGTGGCTGATGCACTAAGTAGAAAGGAGAGATTAAATATGTCAACCTTACCTGAAGAGTTGAAGAAGGACATAGAGAATTTAGAATTAGAAATCAGAGATTTGAGTTTGGAGGGAGAAAGATTTTATGAGATGGTATTACAACCTGAACTACTAGAGAAGATCCGGAGATGTCAGGAAAAAGTAATGGAAGAACAAAGAGAGGATCTAACCGGAGAAGAGTACTTGTGTCCGAAGGATGAGAAAGGAATTAAAAGATTTGCTAATAGGATATGGATTCCCAGGGTTATGGAATTGAAAGATGAGATTCTGAGTGAGGCACACGACTCAAGATATTCAGTACACCCAGGAAGTACCAAGATGTATCAAGATCTTAAAAAGCATTATTGATGGCCAAATATGAAGCGGGAAATTGCAGATTGGGTGAGTAGATGTTTAACTTGTCAAAGAGTGAAAGCAGAACACCAAAGACCCAGTGGACTACTACAACCCTTAGAGATTCCCGAATGGAAGTGGGAACACATTACTATGGATTTCATTGTAGGGCTACCACAAACGCGGTGCAAGCATGATGCTATTTGGGTTGTTATAGATACACTCACAAAATCAGCCCATTTCTTACCAATCAGTGACAAGTATACCATCGAGAAGTTGGTAAGTATTTATATAAAGGAGATCGTGACACGCCATGGTGTTCATGTGTCAATTGTGTCCGACAGAGATGCAAGATTCACTTCCAGATTCTGGCAAAGCTTTCAAGAATGTTTAGGGACGAAGTTGAACCTGAGCACTGCATATCATCCACAAACCGACGGACAAAGTGAACGAACGATTCAAACCATCGAGGATATGTTACGAGCTTGTTCTTTAGATTTTAAAGGAAATTGGGATGATCACTTGCCTTTGGTGGAATTTGCCTACAACAATAGCTACCACTCGAGCATTGGGATGGCTCCTTACGAAGCTTTGTATGGAAGAAAGTGTAGATCGCCAATATGTTGGGATGAAATTGGAGAAAAACGGTTGTTAGGACCCGAATTGATCGAGCAAACAAAACAATCGGTTGATAGAATCAAGAAGAGGTTAGTGGCTGCTCAAGATAGGCAAAAGAAGTATGCTGATTTGGGAAGGAAAGACAAGACTTTTGAGGTTGGGGAGAAAGTGTTGTTAAAAGTATCACCTTGGAAAGGAGTGGTAAGGTTTGGAAAGAGAAATAAGTTAAGTCCTCGCTTTATTGGACCATTTGAGATTTTAAAGAAAGTTGGCACAGTTTCTTATCAGTTAGCTCTACCACCTGACTTGCAACATATACATGATGTGTTCCACATCTCATTGTTAAAGGCTTACAAAACCGACACACGACACATTCTAGAATATGAGCCAGCGCACCTGCAACCCGACTTGACTTACGAGGAAAAGCCAATACAAATAGTGGACACAAAACTGCAAGAATTGAGAACCAAGAAGGTCAAGTTAGTCAAAGTTATATGGAAGAACCGAGCAGTTGAGGAGGCTACATGGGAATTAGAAGATGAAATGCGAAGGAACTACTCTTTCCTATTTGAAGATCAATTATGATTCCGAGGGCGGAATCCTCTTAAGGGGGAGAGACTGTAACGACCTCAAACTTCAGGGTATGTGACTATATATTTTATTTAATTAGTCGCTACTTTTCGTGAATCAATAATTTAAGTTTCATCTCGAATTAATTTAGGAGCGGTAAATTTGACAAATTAGAAAGAGATTCTATGGTGTACGACATTTTTAAATCGGATCGACTAGATATTAGTTTAAGCAAATTAGTGAAGGTGTGATAATAATTAAATTAATATCTTGCGTGATTATTGGTATAGCGCGCAATATTAAAAATTTAAGCTTTGATCGAATAGATTAAATATATTCATTAAACTTTAGGAAAGCATTAACTATTTTATTTAGAAGAGCGGAATTTAGTTGAAAGCTCGTTAGTTGACAAATTTAAGGAATTAACGACTCGCAATTTATATATGTAAGTCGTTAAAAAAAAAAAAAAAAATTCACCGCGCTTAAATATAAGTGAAAAATGGAAATAATAGGCAAAATAGATTCATTTTATTGTGTAGTGCCCAAGTAACGATACTTGGTGCCCAAGTCACGTGACTTGGTGCCCAAGCACGTTACTTGGTGCCCAAGTAGTTCAAAGAAGTATACAAAACATTGTGTGAGATTTTGGACAAGAGGGAGTGCTCATGACAACTAGGGGTAATAATGTTAGTAGCTCATTATGAAGTTAAGTTAAACAAGAAAACACTACTTTGATTATATATATATTGCAAGTTAGAGTAAGAGTTTATTTACTAAGGAAGGGGAATTAACAAGGAAGTGGTAGAAGATTGAAGAACTCACAAGGAAAGGATAGAAGATTAGAGCACTAGCAAGGAATTAGCAAGAAAAGGGGTAAAATATTGAAGAAGTAGCAAGGAAGGGTAAAAGATTCGTATAGTATTCAAGAAAATCAGCTAAATACAACTCATCCATAACAGTCCTATTTAAGGTAAATACTCTTTACCCTCCCTGATTTATAGTGGTGCATTTATGGTAAAGGAGTTGATGGTGAATATCAGTTTAAAAATACTGTTGGTCCCCACTCCATCACACAAATTTGTCCACACACAAGCACAATTTTGAGTATATGCATAAATATATATACATGAATATCTTTTATTATTTATCAGCTCTTTACTTTCTCTGAATTTGAAAATTGGGAACCTTGAGATACAATTAGGGTTTTAAATTACAATTAGGGTTCTTGACAAATTTGGGGGTTTTGTGTATTGGGCATGAATGGCTTGATTTGAAAGTTGGTTATGGGTGTGGTTTGATCGGAGAAGGCCGCCACGGCGTCGGCAAGCCGAACCGCCGCAGCAACGACGGCGACGACGACGCCGCTGCCGCGCCGCGGTGGTGGCGAGTGGCTGTTACGCGGAGAGAAGCCGGCGGCTGTGTGGGTCGCGCACGAAAGCAGGCTACCGAGAAGATAGAGGGCGAGGTCGGAGTAAGTGTGTGCGAGTGGAGGCAAAAGGGAGTCGCCGCAGTGGAGATCGAAGCCGGCGAGGGGCGCCTGGCAAGGATGAGCCACCGCAGCAGCGGTGGCGACGGTGGTTCGCGCAGGAGAGAGAGAGAGAGAGAGAGAGAGAGAGAGAGAGAGGGGGGGGAGAGAGAGAGAGAGAGGGAGAGGGAGAGATGATGTGAATGAGGCAGAGAGGGGCGGCGTCGAGGCCACCGGAGCCGAGCTCCGGCCGGCAGCCGAGGGAAATGGCTGGAGAAGGGAGAGAGAAGGTGGGTGGGGAGAAAATGGATAGTTGGGGAAGATGGGGGTATATTGGTAAATCACTAATTAGATGATAGGTAATAAAATAATAAATAAAATTGAGATTTTAAATTTGGGTGGTTGATTAATTAAAATAAAAGGGGAGACAATACAATTGGATGGGTAAGACTTAATTAGAAATAATTTAAGAGAGTGGGATATTGAGATATATTATTATTCTTAATTTAGTAATTTCGGATTGAATAACGAAACCAAAGGCTTGGGTGTAAGGATAAGCTATTAATTAATTTAGTGGATATTATTTAATTTGGAGAAACATTGAGATAAAATTAAGTATAGGTCACATAAGTTGGTGAATTTGTGGACTATTAAGGTTGTAGATAAATAAAGTTGATAATTAAGGATAATCGGATTTAAAATCGTAGTAATGGATTTAGTGGGTTTGGGAGATTAAATTTAGAAATACCAATACATTAGTTCTATGTGACACTTAATAAACCGTAAGAGGTATTACTATTAATTTAGTAATCATGGAATTATTATTTGTCGTTAATTAAATTAGAGAGTCTCTTGGATTATAAGATAAGTAATTAAGGAAATGAGTTATAGATTATTGGGATGGTATATTTTGTTATCCTTCATGAATTTAGGAATTTATTATTAAAATATAGTTATAAAGGTGCAAAAGATGCAGAATAATAATTCATAAATAATTAGGGGTAATTATTTAAAGGAATTATAAATGATTACATTCTTAGTATTAAACTTAAAGGATATGATTAATTGAGACTAATCTTAGTCAAGGGGAAATGTAAATACTCATCCTTTGAGATTAATTCATTCGATAGGTGTACTAAATTCACTACTTTATGTGATTTAGAATATTTTACTTCCCGGAAAGGCGGATCTTATTTGAGACGGAATATTATAGCAAAGGACGACAGGCAAGTTTATCTATTCCCTACCTTTGTTATGCCAATATGCCTTATTTATTTGTTGGATATATTACATGATATTTGAAATGCTGCTTGTAATTCCGATAATTTTATACTCAAGTATTACTGAAGATCGAGCAGAAGCAGCTACTTGAAGATCAGACGTTCACTTCGCGTGTTTATTATCTAATTTTGTTTCATGATATGAGTTTATCCATTGTTCGGGTTACTCACCATCCAAAGAGATTATCAAATTTTCCGACTTTCGAACCCTTATATTGTGTAAGCTTGTAGAAATTATATTATTATTCCGGCACCTTCATTGCTACAAGCCCAATTCGGTTTGCAAATCTTCACTTTGCTTCCGTCTCAAAAGCCTGAATCATTTCTTAGAATCGTTATCTTGAATCAATTAGTTATTTCAACTTATGATTATTCACGTCATTCAAATATCTAGACCCTTAACTAGAATTCATTCATTCTAACAAAGATATAATATTCTTGTAAAATTTTCGGTTAACAACTATTCTATTCTTATTCCCGAAGCGGTACCATTGACTTCAATTCTTGTTGCATTCTCTATCTTATTTAAATCCTAGAGTCCTAATCTTAAAGAGATATATGATCTGTAAAGGGTTTGATAACCAAGACGGATCGACCCTCTCGTTCATTGCTAATTTGGATTACATAGTTTTCGTAATCTATAAGACTTTGATTTTAAATTAGAAAAGGTGCATTGTTCGCTCCAGAAAGTGACTTGGAGTTTTGTTGATAAAAGAGGCATTTCTTGTACTCAGGGGGAAGAATCTTACAAACTGGTCAACACGAATAATTCTAATTCGTGGAAGAGAAGCGTTATTACTGTCTCTGTGTGAGACAACTTAAAGGGTTGAAAATGATAACCCTTATGCTAGCAACACAATGGGGGAAACTGTGTGGCGCCGTTCGAAGTCGCGATCAGACTGCGAAGGCGTTACGGGGTGGTATCTACTTAGTGGCGGTGATCGAGCCATGGAGTGGAACCATCAAGGATGGAGACCAGTGCTATTCTTATTCTTTGATTTATCGAGATCTTTATGTGATTATCAGCAGCTTTCATCTTGAACCTGCTTAATTGTTATATCTGTTTAAACTCCTCGATATACATATATCCGTGATGTTGCACTTGAAATGAGAACTTGCTGAGCAAATCATTTGGTCATACTTGCAATATTTATTTCTTTTAACAGTAAAGACAGAGTATGGCTCGAATAAGGAGGACAATCAGGAAGCGTACCACAGCAAGGGAAAGAGCAAGGCGTGAAGTCAATGCAAGAAGAAGGGTACGAAGACGGACTCTTACATCAAGGGTGTATTACTTTATAATAATATTAGTAGTTGGTACCTTTGGACTTATTATTGTAATCTTAATCTAAGACCATGTGTAAGTGCGTATCGATCCCTGGACTTGTGGGAAGTGTGAGTTGTAATATAAGATGTTTATGTTATGCTATGTTTATGTGGCGACCCAAATTCAGGGGATACGGGTTTGGGGGCGTTACAGATTTGGTATCAGAGCGGTGTTATATCCTTAGGACACGAGAACCTAGGCATATAACTGGTGAGGGTAAGATTCACCAATGAGAGTTGTAAAGATATATATACATTTATATATATCGATTTGTGCGTATGCGGGAGGACATACGAACCAAGTAGACCCTGAGAGTCACTAGACTCTATTAGTTATATGATTAAATATATGCATCTTAAGTAACCCTTAGTGTTATGTGTATAGATGGCAGGATCCGGTGACGTTCGAGGCCGATCTCTCATGGGGTACTCTGACTCTAGCTATGATAGCGACCCTTCGATGGAGATTATCTTTGTGGACAGTGGTTCGGAGGACTCATCGATTCAGATTCTGGAGCCTCCATCTCCTGTGGTTATTGATCTTGTGGACTCTTCTGACTCAGAGATACCCGACTTAGGAGAGCAGATTCAGAGTGAGGGACTAGAGTCACCTTTCCGCTCACTACCTACTATTACTACTGTACCAGCGATCACTACTGATGTTGTCACCACTCCTCCTACTTATGTGACTGCACCTGTTCAGAGGAGCGATGGTGATCCTGACATTCTAGAGTTACTCAGTTACTTTCAGACTCCTACCTCAGAGGTTTCTACTTATACCCCTGAGTTTGCTGCGATGCCCACCGCTGATAGGTATCGGTTTGAGTTTTCAGTTTCTGCTCCAGTTGCGGAGTTCTCTACTCCATCCTTTGTTACTCCAGCACCGGTTTACTCGGTTCCTGAGCCGAGAGTTCAGATAGAGCAGCCCGTTGTTACTACTTCGGAGATTCCGGTTCATGCACCGGGTATTCCTATGATATCAGCACCAGTTTCACAGACTCCTACGGGCTCTCTTGGGGCGTCTGCTCCTATGTCACTCGCAGATTGGGCGGATTGGGCTATGATGAGCTCTACTATGCACTCGGAGTATATGGCTTTAGCACATCAGTACCAGAGTGTTCTTGATCAGTATGTGGATTCTGTCTACCCCAGCTGGGATAGTTTTATGACTTTTGGACCTCCTGCTCCTTTCACTGCTCCAGCTGGATATGGGTTCTTGCCGAGAGATACTGGGGCAGATATAGTTCATCAGGTTGCCGTTTCTGTGTTCGAGGGACTTCAGTTTGACCTCCAGCACCTTCCTTCCACCAGCACAGGACTTGTTGATGCTACCCATGTTGCCATCCTGGTTGACCTAGCTCGGTCAGAGTTTCTACGCCGGGTGTCCGAGATCTTCGGACGCTGATCCATCGATATAGTCTCACCTTTTTGCGGGATCACATTACTAGCACCAGTGGATTCCGAGTATTACTTTTGCTTATCATATGACTGCTGACATTGTAGTGTTTCGGGATTAGAGAGTCGTGCATATCCTTTTGTTTTGATGCAGACTTGATAGTTTCGATAGTTGATCTTTCTGGCAGTAGTTATGTAGTTAGGTCATGATGTAGATGCAGATATGCCAGCTATGATGATGTATTTATTAGTGATGACTAGACTTGATGATGTACTTGTTAGTGATGATCAGACTAGATACTACGGGTTATGGTCTCTTTTGTACTCGAAACTTGGTATCTATATGATGATTTCTAGTACTATTGATGATGGATGGTTTACTTTTTCTGCACTATTATCATGATTACTGCTCGTACTTGCTTTACCATCATCTATATCTTATGATCTCTTGTACTTTATCTATCGAACTTCAAAAAAAAAAAAAAGAAAAAAAAAAAGAGAGAAAAAAAAAAAAGAAAAGAAAAGAAAAAGAATCTCTCTCTTGAATGTTTTTAGAATATTCAACTTCGTTACCATTGATCCTTGCCTACCAATAATACGAACCGATTTCAATTGTTGTATCAATTACATTGAAAATTTGCATCCGTTTTACTTTTGATTATATATATGTTGAAGAAATCTATTAATCCTTCTTTTATTCATTCTTAATAGCAACAAGATGAGTTCAAACCCGAATAACAACTCAACTGATGAGCCAACACCAGATGTTCCACCTGGATTTGAACCAAATCCTGTCCAACTACTTGTCAATCTTCTTCAACAAAATCTTCAAGCTAATTCTGACAAAGGTTCTTCGAGTCAACTCACCAAACATGCCGTTTCTTTCAAATCTTTCAAGTCCCTGCAACCTCCCGAGTTCAAAGGGACCACAAATCCTATAGAGGCCAGAACTTGGTTAAAGGAGATTGAGAAAGCCTTTGAGATAGTGAGTGTGGAAGAAGATAAAAAGACATTATTTGCGTCATATATGTTGAAAGGGGAAGCTAATTACTGGTGGGAGGCAAAGAAGGGTTTAGAAGGGGCTAATGTCATAACTTGGGAAAGGTTTACGGAACTATTCTTAGAAAAGTATTATCCTAAGTACCTGGAGAACCAAATGGAGCTTAAATTCTTGGAACTTAAGCAAGGGAACATGTCGGTGGCTGACTATGAAGCCAAGTTCACGGAACTCGCAAGGTTTGTACCACATTATGTTGATACTGAAGAAAAAAGGGCACGTCGATTTCAACAAGGGTTGAAACCCTGGATTCGAAGCAGGGTTGCTGTCTTTGAACTCACCAATTATTCAACTGTTGTGCAAAAAGCGGCAATCGTGGAAAGCGGAAGTGAACTCTACAACCGGGAAAAGAATGATAGGAAGCGGAAGGCGCCGCAGATGGATCGCAACCAGGGGAAAAAGGTGTGGAACCCAAATACGAAGAGGCCTTTTGTAAAAAGGGAATTTAACAAAGAAAAGACACTTCGGAATGAGAGTCAAGGAAGTCAAGAAAGGAGTCAGAAAGCCCGACCTCCACAAACTGCAAACTCTCTTCAGGGGAGACCCTCATATCCAGAATGTAAAACCTGTGGAAAGAATCACCCAGCACCATGTCATCAGGAGTCTGCTACTTGTTTTCTCTGCGGAAAGAAAGGGCACTATGCCTCCAAATGTAAAGAAAAGGCGATTACTTGCTTTAGCCGTGGAAAGAAGGGCGACATGGCCAAAGATTGTCGAGCGCCACGTAAGGAAAGCAATGTTCCGAAGCTACTAGCATCTTCTGAAAATAGCAAACCCACTGCACGCACTTTCAATATGACACTGAATGATGCCATAGCCAATAATGACGTTATTTCAGGTACGCTTCCGATAAATTCTCAAGATGCTTGTGTATTAATTGATTCAGGTGCTACCAAATCATTTATTTCCGTTAATTTCATGCGAAAGTTGGGAATTGTTTCAATACCTTTAGAGGAATCTATGAACATAGAAATAGCGAATCAAGAAGTGATCACTGTGGATCAAGTGTGCCCTAATTGTGAAGTAATGATTCAGAAACAACTTTTCACGGTAGATTTGATTCCTTTTAAATTAGGGGAGTTTGAGGTGATACTCGGAATGGATTGGTTAACGCGTTATGATGCTCAAATTAACTGTAGACGAAAGCGTGTAAGTTTAAGGGGTGATAATGGGAAGAGAGTAATTCTGAGGGGGCAAAAACATCATAAGAAGTTTCTAACTATGATCCAAGCCAAGAAACTGCTTCGTCAAGGGTGTCAGGCTTACTTAGCACATGTGATAGACACAAAGAAGCAAAGTCCTAAAATAGAAGAAATTCCGGTAGTAAATAAATATATAGACGTGTTTCCTGAAGAGTTGCCAGGATTACCCCCAGATAGAGAGATTGAGTTCACTATAGACCTTGTGCCAGGTACTGCACCCATATCTAAAGCTCCTTATAGAATGGCACCAACTGAAATGAAAGAACTAGCCACACAATTACAAGAATTACTCGAGAAAGGAGTCATTAGACCAAGCGTGTCCCCGTGGGGAGCCCCAGTGTTATTCGTTAAGAAAAAAGACGGGAGTATGAGGTTGTGTATTGATTATAGGGAATTGAATAAGATGACGATCAAGAACAAGTATCCTTTACCAAGGATTGACGATTTATTCGATCAACTGAAAGGAGCGGCTCATTTTTCTAAGATCGATTTAAGGTCAGGCTACCATCAACTTAAGATTAAGCCAGAAGACGTACCCAAAACGGCTTTCAGAACTAGATATGGGCATTATGAGTTTTTGGTGATGCCTTTTGGACTAACCAATGCACCTGCAGCTTTTATGGATCTCATGAATAGAATATTCAAGAAATATTTGGATAAATTCGTAATTGTTTTCATCGATGACATTTTGATCTATTCCAAAACAAGAGAGGAACATGTGGAGCATCTAAGAATAGTATTGGAAATTTTGAGAAAGGAGAAGTTGTACGCGAAGTTTTCAAAATGCGAATTTTGGCTGGAGCAAGTACAATTCCTTGGACACATAGTTTCTAGAGAAGGCATATCGGTGGACCCTGCAAAGATAGAAGCGGTGTCAAGTTGGGAAAGACCAAGGAATCCGACTGAAGTAAGAAGCTTTCTAGGACTAGCTGGTTATTATCGAAGGTTCGTACAGGATTTCGCGAGAATTGCGACACCACTTACACGATTAACTAGAAAGGATGAAAAATTTGAGTGGACTCCAAAGTGCGAAGAAAGCTTTCAAGAACTAAAGAAAAGACTTACTACGGCTCCTGTCCTAGCACTACCCGATGAAGGTGGCAACTTCGTGATTTATAGTGATGCTTCTCACAAAGGATTAGGATGCGTTTTGATGCAACATGATAAGGTAATTGCTTACGCTTCTAGGCAGTTAAATGATTATGAATTAAGGTATCCTACACATGATTTAGAACTGGCAGCGATTGTGTTCGCATTAAAGATTTGGCGACATTACCTGTACGGCGAGAAGTGTGAAATATACACCGATCACAAGAGCTTGAAGTATCTATTTACTCAAAAGGAGTTGAATATGAGGCAAAGGAGATGGTTAGAATTGATCAAGGACTATGATTGCTCGATTAATTATCATCCTGGCAAGGCAAATGTAGTGGCTGATGCACTAAGTAGAAAGGAGAGATTAAATATGTTAACCTTACCTGAAGAGTTGAAGAAGGACATAGAGAATTTAGAATTAGAAATCAGAGATTTGAGTTTGGAGGGAGAAAGATTTTATGAGATGGTATTACAACCTGAACTACTAGAGAAGATCCGGAGATGTCAGGAAAAAGTAATGGAAGAACAAAGAGAGGATCTAACCGGAGAAGAGTACTTGTGTCCGAAGGATGAGAAAGGAATTAAAAGATTTGCTAATAGGATATGGATTCCCAGGGTTATGGAATTGAAAGATGAGATTCTGAGTGAGGCACACGACTCAAGATATTCAGTACACCCAGGAAGTACCAAGATGTATCAAGATCTTAAAAAGCATTATTGGTGGCCAAATATGAAGCGGGAAATTGCAGATTGGGTGAGTAGATGTTTAACTTGTCAAAGAGTGAAAGCAGAACACCAAAGACCCAGTGGACTACTACAACCCTTAGAGATTCCCGAATGGAAGTGGGAACACATTACTATGGATTTCATTGTAGGGCTACCACAAACGCGGTGCAAGCATGATGCTATTTGGGTTGTTATAGATACACTCACAAAATCAGCCCATTTCTTACCAATCAGTGACAAGTATACCATCGAGAAGTTGGTAAGTATTTATATAAAGGAGATCGTGACACGCCATGGTGTTCATGTGTCAATTGTGTCCGACA
The DNA here is from genome assembly GCF_001625215.2 of Daucus carota subsp. sativus. Lineage (NCBI taxonomy): Eukaryota > Viridiplantae > Streptophyta > Magnoliopsida > Apiales > Apiaceae > Daucus > Daucus carota. Next base: position 25,056,416 of record NC_030383.2, read on the forward strand.
GAGATGCAAGATTCACTTCCAGATTCTGGCAAAGCTTTCAAGAATGTTTAGGGACGAAGTTGAACCTGAGCACTGCATATCATCCACAAACCGACGGACAAAGTGAACGAACGATTCAAACCATCGAGGATATGTTACGAGCTTGTTCTTTAGATTTTAAAGGAAATTGGGATGATCACTTGCCTTTGGTGGAATTTGCCTACAACAATAGCTACCACTCGAGCATTGGGATGGCTCCTTACGAAGCTTTGTATGGAAGAAAGTGTAGATCGCCAATATGTTGGGATGAAATTGGAGAAAAACGGTTGTTAGGACCCGAATTGATCGAGCAAACAAAACAATCGGTTGATAGAATCAAGAAGAGGTTAGTGGCTGCTCAAGATAGGCAAAAGAAGTATGCTGATTTGGGAAGGAAAGACAAGACTTTTGAGGTTGGGGAGAAAGTGTTGTTAAAAGTATCACCTTGGAAAGGAGTGGTAAGGTTTGGAAAGAGAAATAAGTTAAGTCCTCGCTTTATTGGACCATTTGAGATTTTAAAGAAAGTTGGCACAGTTTCTTATCAGTTAGCTCTACCACCTGACTTGCAACATATACATGATGTGTTCCACATCTCATTGTTAAAGGCTTACAAAACCGACACACGACACATTCTAGAATATGAGCCAGCGCACCTGCAACCCGACTTGACTTACGAGGAAAAGCCAATACAAATAGTGGACACAAAACTGCAAGAATTGAGAACCAAGAAGGTCAAGTTAGTCAAAGTTATATGGAAGAACCGAGCAGTTGAGGAGGCTACATGGGAATTAGAAGATGAAATGCGAAGGAACTACTCTTTCCTATTTGAAGATCAATTATGATTCCGAGGGCGGAATCCTCTTAAGGGGGAGAGACTGTAACGACCTCAAACTTCAGGGTATGTGACTATATATTTTATTTAATTAGTCGCTACTTTTCGTGAATCAATAATTTAAGTTTCATCTCGAATTAATTTAGGAGCGGTAAATTTGACAAATTAGAAAGAGATTCTATGGTGTACGACATTTTTAAATCGGATCGACTAGATATTAGTTTAAGCAAATTAGTGAAGGTGTGATAATAATTAAATTAATATCTTGCGTGATTATTGGTATAGCGCGCAATATTAAAAATTTAAGCTTTGATCGAATAGATTAAATATATTCATTAAACTTTAGGAAAGCATTAACTATTTTATTTAGAAGAGCGGAATTTAGTTGAAAGCTCGTTAGTTGACAAATTTAAGGAATTAACGACTCGCAATTTATATATGTAAGTCGTTAAAAAAAAAAAAAAAAATTCACCGCGCTTAAATATAAGTGAAAAATGGAAATAATAGGCAAAATAGATTCATTTTATTGTGTAGTGCCCAAGTAACGATACTTGGTGCCCAAGTCACGTGACTTGGTGCCCAAGCACGTTACTTGGTGCCCAAGTAGTTCAAAGAAGTATACAAAACATTGTGTGAGATTTTGGACAAGAGGGAGTGCTCATGACAACTAGGGGTAATAATGTTAGTAGCTCATTATGAAGTTAAGTTAAACAAGAAAACACTACTTTGATTATATATATATTGCAAGTTAGAGTAAGAGTTTATTTACTAAGGAAGGGGAATTAACAAGGAAGTGGTAGAAGATTGAAGAACTCACAAGGAAAGGATAGAAGATTAGAGCACTAGCAAGGAATTAGCAAGAAAAGGGGTAAAATATTGAAGAAGTAGCAAGGAAGGGTAAAAGATTCGTATAGTATTCAAGAAAATCAGCTAAATACAACTCATCCATAACAGTCCTATTTAAGGTAAATACTCTTTACCCTCCCTGATTTATAGTGGTGCATTTATGGTAAAGGAGTTGATGGTGAATATCAGTTTAAAAATACTGTTGGTCCCCACTCCATCACACAAATTTGTCCACACACAAGCACAATTTTGAGTATATGCATAAATATATATACATGAATATCTTTTATTATTTATCAGCTCTTTACTTTCTCTGAATTTGAAAATTGGGAACCTTGAGATACAATTAGGGTTTTAAATTACAATTAGGGTTCTTGACAAATTTGGGGGTTTTGTGTATTGGGCATGAATGGCTTGATTTGAAAGTTGGTTATGGGTGTGGTTTGATCGGAGAAGGCCGCCACGGCGTCGGCAAGCCGAACCGCCGCAGCAACGACGGCGACGACGACGCCGCTGCCGCGCCGCGGTGGTGGCGAGTGGCTGTTACGCGGAGAGAAGCCGGCGGCTGTGTGGGTCGCGCACGAAAGCAGGCTACCGAGAAGATAGAGGGCGAGGTCGGAGTAAGTGTGTGCGAGTGGAGGCAAAAGGGAGTCGCCGCAGTGGAGATCGAAGCCGGCGAGGGGCGCCTGGCAAGGATGAGCCACCGCAGCAGCGGTGGCGACGGTGGTTCGCGCAGGAGAGAGAGAGAGAGAGAGAGAGAGAGAGAGAGAGAGGGGGGGGAGAGAGAGAGAGAGAGGGAGAGGGAGAGATGATGTGAATGAGGCAGAGAGGGGCGGCGTCGAGGCCACCGGAGCCGAGCTCCGGCCGGCAGCCGAGGGAAATGGCTGGAGAAGGGAGAGAGAAGGTGGGTGGGGAGAAAATGGATAGTTGGGGAAGATGGGGGTATATTGGTAAATCACTAATTAGATGATAGGTAATAAAATAATAAATAAAATTGAGATTTTAAATTTGGGTGGTTGATTAATTAAAATAAAAGGGGAGACAATACAATTGGATGGGTAAGACTTAATTAGAAATAATTTAAGAGAGTGGGATATTGAGATATATTATTATTCTTAATTTAGTAATTTCGGATTGAATAACGAAACCAAAGGCTTGGGTGTAAGGATAAGCTATTAATTAATTTAGTGGATATTATTTAATTTGGAGAAACATTGAGATAAAATTAAGTATAGGTCACATAAGTTGGTGAATTTGTGGACTATTAAGGTTGTAGATAAATAAAGTTGATAATTAAGGATAATCGGATTTAAAATCGTAGTAATGGATTTAGTGGGTTTGGGAGATTAAATTTAGAAATACCAATACATTAGTTCTATGTGACACTTAATAAACCGTAAGAGGTATTACTATTAATTTAGTAATCATGGAATTATTATTTGTCGTTAATTAAATTAGAGAGTCTCTTGGATTATAAGATAAGTAATTAAGGAAATGAGTTATAGATTATTGGGATGGTATATTTTGTTATCCTTCATGAATTTAGGAATTTATTATTAAAATATAGTTATAAAGGTGCAAAAGATGCAGAATAATAATTCATAAATAATTAGGGGTAATTATTTAAAGGAATTATAAATGATTACATTCTTAGTATTAAACTTAAAGGATATGATTAATTGAGACTAATCTTAGTCAAGGGGAAATGTAAATACTCATCCTTTGAGATTAATTCATTCGATAGGTGTACTAAATTCACTACTTTATGTGATTTAGAATATTTTACTTCCCGGAAAGGCGGATCTTATTTGAGACGGAATATTATAGCAAAGGACGACAGGCAAGTTTATCTATTCCCTACCTTTGTTATGCCAATATGCCTTATTTATTTGTTGGATATATTACATGATATTTGAAATGCTGCTTGTAATTCCGATAATTTTATACTCAAGTATTACTGAAGATCGAGCAGAAGCAGCTACTTGAAGATCAGACGTTCACTTCGCGTGTTTATTATCTAATTTTGTTTCATGATATGAGTTTATCCATTGTTCGGGTTACTCACCATCCAAAGAGATTATCAAATTTTCCGACTTTCGAACCCTTATATTGTGTAAGCTTGTAGAAATTATATTATTATTCCGGCACCTTCATTGCTACAAGCCCAATTCGGTTTGCAAATCTTCACTTTGCTTCCGTCTCAAAAGCCTGAATCATTTCTTAGAATCGTTATCTTGAATCAATTAGTTATTTCAACTTATGATTATTCACGTCATTCAAATATCTAGACCCTTAACTAGAATTCATTCATTCTAACAAAGATATAATATTCTTGTAAAATTTTCGGTTAACAACTATTCTATTCTTATTCCCGAAGCGGTACCATTGACTTCAATTCTTGTTGCATTCTCTATCTTATTTAAATCCTAGAGTCCTAATCTTAAGAGATATATGATCTGTAAAGGGTTTGATAACCAAGACGGATCGACCCTCTCGTTCATTGCTAATTTGGATTACATAGTTTTCGTAATCTATAAGACTTTGATTTTAAATTAGAAAAGGTGCATTGTTCGCTCCAGAAAGTGACTTGGAGTTTTGTTGATAAAAGGCATTTCTTGTACTCAGGGGGAAGAATCTTACAAACTGGTCAACACGAATAATTCTAATTCGTGGAAGAGAAGCGTTATTACTGTCTCTGTGTGGGACAACTTAAAGGGTTGAAAATGATAACCCTTATGCTAGCAACACAATGGGGGAAACTGTGTGGCGCCGTTCGAAGTCGCGATCAGACTGCGAAGGCGTTACGGGGTGGTATCTACTTAGTGGCGGTGATCGAGCCATGGAGTGGAACCATCAAGGATGGAGACCAGTGCTATTCTTATTCTTTGATTTATCGAGATCTTTATGTGATTATCAGCAGCTTTCATCTTGAACCTGCTTAATTGTTATATCTGTTTAAACTCCTCGATATACATATATCCGTGATGTTGCACTTGAAATGAGAACTTGCTGAGCAAATCATTTGGTCATACTTGCAATATTTATTTCTTTTAACAGTAAAGACAGAGTATGGCTCGAATAAGGAGGACAATCAGGAAGCGTACCACAGCAAGGGAAAGAGCAAGGCGTGAAGTCAATGCAAGAAGAAGGGTACGAAGACGGACTCTTACATCAAGGGTGTATTACTTTATAATAATATTAGTAGTTGGTACCTTTGGACTTATTATTGTAATCTTAATCTAAGACCATGTGTAAGTGCGTATCGATCCCTGGACTTGTGGGAAGTGTGAGTTGTAATATAAGATGTTTATGTTATGCTATGTTTATGTGGCGACCCAAATTCAGGGGATACGGGTTTGGGGGCGTTACAATTATTGACTAGATTGAAGTTGTAAACAACTTTAGCTTCATTCCAGACTCGTTTGAAGTTGAAAACAACTTGTAGCTTCATTTTCGATTGTTTGAAATTGGAATCCACTTGTAGTTTCATTCTTGGCTCGTTTGAGCCCGGAAACAACTTGTAGCTTCATTATTGACTAGATTGAAGTTGGAAACAACTTGTAGCTTCATTCCAGACCCGTTTGAAGTTGAAAACAACCTGTAGCTTAATTTTCGGTTGTTTGAAATTGGAATCAACTTGTAGTTTCATTTTTGGCTCGTTTGAGCCCCGAAACAACTTGTAGCTTCATTATTGACTACATTGAAGTTGGAAACAACTTGTAGCTTCATTCTAGACCGTTTGAAGATGAAAATAACTTGTAGCTTAATTTTCGGTTGTTTGAAATTGGAATCAACTTGTAGTTTCATTCTTGGCTCGTTTGAGCCCGGAAACAACTTGTAGCTTCACTATTGACTAGATTGAAGTTGGAAACAACTTGTAGCTTCATTCCAGACCTGTTTGAAGTTGAAAACAACTTGTAGCTTCATTTTCGGTTGTTTGAAATTGGAATCAACTTGTAGTTTCATTCTTGGCTCGTTTGAGCCCGGAAACAACTTGTAGCTTCATTATTGACTAGATTGAAGTTGGAAACAACTTGTAGCTTCATTCCAGACTCGTTTGGATTTTAAAACAACTTGTAGCTTCATTTTCGGTTGTTTGAAATTGGAATCAACTTATAGTTTCATTCCTGACTCGTTTGAGCTCGAAAACAACTTTTAGCTTCATTATTGACTAGATTGAAGTTGGAAACAACTTGTAGCTTTATTCCAGACCCGTTTGAAGTTGAAAACAACTTGTAGCTTCATTTTCGGTTGTTAGAAATTGGAATCAACTTGTAGTTTCATTCTTTGCTCGTTTTAGCCCGGAAACAACTTGTAGCTTCATTATTGACTAGATTGAAGTTGTAAACAACTTTTAGCTTCATTACAGACTCGTTTGAAGTTGAAAACAACTTGTAGCTTCATTTTCGGTTGTTTGAAATTGGAATCAACTTGTAGTTTCATTCTTGGCTCGTTTGAGCCCGGAAACAACTTGTAGCTTCATTATTGACTAGATTGAAGTTGGAAACAACTTGTAGCTTCATTCCAGACTCGTTTGGATTTTAAAACAACTTGTAGCTTCATTTTCGGTTGTTTGAAATTGGAATCAACTTGTAGTTTCATTCCTGACTCGTTTGAGCCCGGAAACAACTTGTAGCTTCATTATTGACTAGATTGAAGTTGGAAATAACTTGTAGCTTTATTTCCAGACCCGTTTGAAGTTGAAAACAACTTGTAGCTTCATTTTCGGTTGTTTGAAATTGGAATCAACTTGTAGTTCATTCTCGGCTCGTTTGAGCCCGGAAACAACTTGTAGCTTCACTATTTACTAGATTGAAGTGGAAAACACTTGTAGCTTCATTCCAGACCCGTTTGAAGTTGAAACAACTTGTAGCTTCATTTTCGGTTGTTTGAAATTGGAATCAACTTGTAGTTTCATTCTTTGCTCGTTTGAGCCCAGAAACAACTGTAGCTTCATTATTGACTAGATTGAAGTTGTAAACAACTTTTAGTTCATTCCAAACTCGTTGAAGTTGAAAACAAACTTGTAGCTTCATTTTCGATTGTTTGAAATTGGAATCCACTGTAGTTCATTCTTGGCTCGTTTGAGCCCGGAAACAACTTGTAGCTTCCATTATTGACTAGATTGAAGTTGGAAACAACTTGTAGCTTCATTCCAGACCGTTTGAAGTTGAAAACAAACCTGTAGCTTAATTTTCGGTTGTTTGAAATTGGAATCAACTTATAGTTTCATTCTTGGCTCGTTTGAGCCCGGAAACAACTTGTAGCTTCAGTATTGACTAGATTGAAGTTGTAAACAACTTTTAGCTTCATTCCAAACTCGTTTGAAGTTGAAAACAACTTGTAGCTTAATTTTCGGTTGTTTGAAATTGGAATCAACTTGTAGTTTCATTCTTGGCTCGTTTGAGCCCCGAAACAACTTGTAACTTCATTATTGACTACATTGAAGTTGGAAACAACTTGTAGCTTCATTCTAGACCCGTTTGAAGATGAAAATAACTTGTAGCTTCATTTTCGGTTGTTTGAAATTGGAATCAACTTGTAGTTTCATTCTGGCTCGTTTGAGCCCGGAAACAACTTGTAGCTTCACTATTGACTAGATTGAAGTTGGAAACAACTTGTAGCTTCATTCCAGACCGTTTGAAGTTGAAAACAACTTGTAGCTTCATTTTCGGTTGTTTGAAATTGGAATCAACTTGTAGTTTCATTCTTGGTCGTTTGAGCCCGTGAGAAAACAACTTGTAGCTTCATTATTTGACTAAATTGAAGTTGGAAAGAACAATTGTAGCTTCATTCCAGACCTAGGTTTGAGATTTTAACTAAACATTGTAGATCATTATCGGTTGTTTGAATAGGAATCAAAATTATAGTTTCATTCTTGACTGTTTGAGCCGCGATAAAAACAAGTTGTAGCTCATTATTGAATAAATTGAAGTATGGAACCAAACTTGTAGCTTTCATTCCAGACCTTGTTTGAAAGTGGAAAACAACAATGTAGCTTCATTTTCGGTTTGTAGAAATTGGAATCAACTTTGTGTTTCATTCTTTGCTCGTTTGAGCCCGGAAAAACTTGTAGCTTAATTATTGACTAGATTGAAGTTGTAAACAACTTTTAGCTTCACTTACAGACTCCGTATGAAGTTGAACAACTTGTAGCTTAATTTATCGGATGTTTGAAATTGGAATCAACTAATATAGTTTCATTGTCTCATGCTTTGCTCGTTTGAGCCCGGAAACAACTTGTAGCTTCATTATTGACTAGATTGAAGTTGGAAACAACTTGTAGCTTCATTCCAGACTCGTTTGGATTTTAAAACAACTTGTAGCTTCATTTTCGGTTGTTTTGAAATTGGAATCAACTTGTAGTTTCATTCTTGCTCGTTTGAGCCCGGAAACAACTTGTAGCTTCATTATTGACTAGATTGAAGTTGGAAACAACTTGTAGCTTAATCCAGACCCGTTTGAAGTTGAAAACAACTGTAGCTTCATTTTCGGTTGTTTGAAATTGGAATCAACTTGTAGTTTCATTCTTGGCTCGTTTGAGCCCGGAAACAACTTGTAGCTTCATTATTGACTACATTGAAGTTGGAAACAACTTGTAGCTTCATTCCAGACTCGTTTGAAGTTGAAAACAACATGTAGCTTCATTTTCGGTTGTTAGAAATTGGAATCAACTTGTAGTTTCATTCTTGGCTCGTTTGAGCCCGGAAACAACTTGTAGCTTCATTATTGACTAGATTGAAGTTGTAAACAACTTTTAGCTTCATTAAGACTCGTTTGAAGTTGAAAACAACTTGTAGCTTCATTTTCGGTTGTTTGAAATTGGAATCAACTTGTAGTTTCATTCTTGGCTCGTTTGAGCCCGGAAACAACTTGTAGCTTCATTATTGACTAGATTGAAGTTGGAAACAACTTGTAGCTTCATTCCAGACCCGTTTGAAGTTGAAAACAACTTGTAGCTTCATTTTCGGTTGTTTGAAATGGAATCAACTTGTAGTTTCATTCTT
>NC_030383.2:25065218-25103389 GCF_001625215.2 Daucus carota subsp. sativus
ACTGAATGATGCCCTAGCCAATAAGGACTTATTTCAGGTACGCTTCCGATAAATTCGCAAGATGCTTGTGTATTAATTGATTCAGGTGCTACCAAATCATTTATTTCCGTTAATTTCATGCGAAAGTTGGGAATTGTTTCAATACCTTTAGAGGAATCTATGAACATAGAAATAGCGAATCAAGAAGTGATCACTGTGGATCAAGTGTGCCCTAATTGTGAAGTAATGATTCAGAAACAACTTTTCACGGTAGATTTGATTCCTTTTAAATTAGGGGAGTTTGAGGTGATACTCGGAATGGATTGGTTAACGCGTTATGATGCTCAAATTAACTGTAGACGAAAGCGTGTAAGTTTAAGGGGTGATAATGGGAAGAGAGTAATTCTGAGGGGGCAAAAACATCATAAGAAGTTTCTAACTATGATCCAAGCCAAGAAACTGCTTCGTCAGGGTGTCAGGCTTACTTAGCACATGTGATAGACACAAAAGCAAAGCAAGTCCTAAAATAGAAGAAATTCCGGTAGTAAATAAATATATAGACGTGTTTTCCTGAAGAGTTGCCAGGATTACCCCCAGATAGAGAGATTGAGTTCACTATAGACCTTGTGCCAGGTACTGCACCCATATCTAAAGCTCCTTATAGAATGGCACCAACTGAAATGAAAGAACTAGCCACACAATTACAAGAATTACTCGAGAAAGAGTCATTAGACCAAGCGTGTCCCGTGGGGAGCCCCAGTGTTATTCGTTAAGAAAAAAGACGGGAGTATGAGGTTGTGTATTGATTATAGGGAATTGAATAAGATGACGATCAAGAACAAGTATCCTTTACCAAGGATTGACGATTTATTCGATCAACTGAAAGGAGCGGCTCATTTTTCTAAGATCGATTTAAGGTCAGGCTACCATCAACTTAAGATTAAGCCAGAAGACGTACCCAAAACGGCTTTCAGAACTAGATATGGGCATTATGAGTTTTTGGTGATGCCTTTTGGACTAACCAATGCACCTGCAGCAGCTTTTATGGATCTCATGAATAGAATATTCAAGAAATATTTGGATAAATTCGTAATTGTTTTCATCGATGACATTTTGATCTATTCCAAAACAAGAGAGGAACATGTGGAGCATCTAAGAATAGTATTGGAAATTTTGAGAAAGGAGAAGTTGTAACGCGAAGTTTTCAAAATGCGAATTTTGGCTGGAGCAAGTACAATTCCTGGACACATAGTTTCTAGAGAAGGCATATCGGTGGACCCTGCAAAGATAGAAGCGGTGTCAAGTTGGGAAAGACCAAGGAATCCGACTGAAGTAAGAAGCTTTCCTAGGACTAGCTGGTTATTATCGAAGGTTCGTACAGGATTTCGCGAGAATTGCGACACCACTTACACGATTAACTAGAAGGATGAAAAATTTGAGTGACTCCAAAGTGCGAAGAAAGCTTTCAAGAACTAAAGAAAAGACTTACTACGGCTCCTGTCCTAGCACTACCCGATGAAGGTGGCAACTTCGTGATTTATAGTGATGCTTCTCACAAAGGATTAGGATGCGTTTTGATGCAACATGATAAGGTAATTGCTTACGCTTCTAGGCAGTTAAATGATTATGAATTAAGGTATCCTACACATGATTTAGAACTGGCAGCGATTGTGTTCGCATTAAAGATTTGGCGACATTACCTGTACGGCGAGAAGTGTGAAATATACACCGATCACAAGAGCTTGAAGTATCTATTTACTCAAAAGGAGTTGAATATGAGGCAAAGGAGATGGTTAGAATTGATCAAGGACTATGATTGCTCGATTAATTATCATCCTGGCAAGGCAAATGTAGTGGCTGATGCACTAAGTAGAAAGGAGAGATTAAATATGTCAACCTTACCTGAAGAGTTGAAGAAGGACATAGAGAATTTAGAATTAGAAATCAGAGATTTGAGTTTGGAGGGAGAAAGATTTATGAGATGGTATTACAACCTGAACTACTAGAGAAGATCCGGAGATGTCAGGAAAAGTAATGGAAGAACAAAGAGAGGATCTAACCGGAGAAGAGTACTTGTGTCCGAAGGATGAGAAAGGAATTAAAAGATTTGCTAATAGGATATGGATTCCCAGGGTTATGGAATTGAAAGATGAGATTCTGAGTGAGGCACACGACTCAAGATATTCAGTACACCCAGGAAGTACCAAGATGTATCAAGATCTTAAAAAGCATTATTGATGGCCAAATATGAAGCGGGAAATTGCAGATTGGGTGAGTAGATGTTTAACTTGTCAAAGAGTGAAAGCAGAACACCAAAGACCCAGTGGACTACTACAACCCTTAGAGATTCCCGAATGGAAGTGGGAACACATTACTATGGATTTCATTGTAGGGCTACCACAAACGCGGTGCAAGCATGATGCTATTTGGGTTGTTATAGATACACTCACAAAATCAGCCCATTTCTTACCAATCAGTGACAAGTATACCATCGAGAAGTTGGTAAGTATTTATATAAAGGAGATCGTGACACGCCATGGTGTTCATGTGTCAATTGTGTCCGACAGAGATGCAAGATTCACTTCCAGATTCTGGCAAAGCTTTCAAGAATGTTTAGGGACGAAGTTGAACCTGAGCACTGCATATCATCCACAAACCGACGGACAAAGTGAACGAACGATTCAAACCATCGAGGATATGTTACGAGCTTGTTCTTTAGATTTTAAAGGAAATTGGGATGATCACTTGCCTTTGGTGGAATTTGCCTACAACAATAGCTACCACTCGAGCATTGGGATGGCTCCTTACGAAGCTTTGTATGGAAGAAAGTGTAGATCGCCAATATGTTGGGATGAAATTGGAGAAAAACGGTTGTTAGGACCCGAATTGATCGAGCAAACAAAACAATCGGTTGATAGAATCAAGAAGAGGTTAGTGGCTGCTCAAGATAGGCAAAAGAAGTATGCTGATTTGGGAAGGAAAGACAAGACTTTTGAGGTTGGGGAGAAAGTGTTGTTAAAAGTATCACCTTGGAAAGGAGTGGTAAGGTTTGGAAAGAGAAATAAGTTAAGTCCTCGCTTTATTGGACCATTTGAGATTTTAAAGAAAGTTGGCACAGTTTCTTATCAGTTAGCTCTACCACCTGACTTGCAACATATACATGATGTGTTCCACATCTCATTGTTAAAGGCTTACAAAACCGACACACGACACATTCTAGAATATGAGCCAGCGCACCTGCAACCCGACTTGACTTACGAGGAAAAGCCAATACAAATAGTGGACACAAAACTGCAAGAATTGAGAACCAAGAAGGTCAAGTTAGTCAAAGTTATATGGAAGAACCGAGCAGTTGAGGAGGCTACATGGGAATTAGAAGATGAAATGCGAAGGAACTACTCTTTCCTATTTGAAGATCAATTATGATTCCGAGGGCGGAATCCTCTTAAGGGGGAGAGACTGTAACGACCTCAAACTTCAGGGTATGTGACTATATATTTTATTTAATTAGTCGCTACTTTTCGTGAATCAATAATTTAAGTTTCATCTCGAATTAATTTAGGAGCGGTAAATTTGACAAATTAGAAAGAGATTCTATGGTGTACGACATTTTTAAATCGGATCGACTAGATATTAGTTTAAGCAAATTAGTGAAGGTGTGATAATAATTAAATTAATATCTTGCGTGATTATTGGTATAGCGCGCAATATTAAAATTTAAGCTTTGATCGAATAGATTAAATATATTCATTAAACTTTAGGAAAGCATTAACTATTTTATTTAGAAGAGCGGAATTTAGTTGAAAGCTCGTTAGTTGACAAATTTAAGGAATTAACGACTCGCAATTTATATATGTAAGTCGTTAAAAAAAAAAAAAAAAAATTCACCGCGCTTAAATATAAGTGAAAAATGGAAATAATAGGCAAAATAGATTCATTTTATTGTGTAGTGCCCAAGTAACGATACTTGGTGCCCAAGTCACGTGACTTGGTGCCCAAGCACGTTACTTGGTGCCCAAGTAGTTCAAAGAAGTATACAAAACATTGTGTGAGATTTTGGACAAGAGGGAGTGCTCATGACAACTAGGGGTAATAATGTTAGTAGCTCATTATGAAGTTAAGTTAAACAAGAAAACACTACTTTGATTATATATATATTGCAAGTTAGAGTAAGAGTTTATTTACTAAGGAAGGGGAATTAACAAGGAAGTGGTAGAAGATTGAAGAACTCACAAGGAAAGGATAGAAGATTAGAGCACTAGCAAGGAATTAGCAAGAAAAGGGGTAAAATATTGAAGAAGTAGCAAGGAAGGGTAAAAGATTCGTATAGTATTCAAGAAAATCAGCTAAATACAACTCATCCATAACAGTCCTATTTAAGGTAAATACTCTTTACCCTCCCTGATTTATAGTGGTGCATTTATGGTAAAGGAGTTGATGGTGAATATCAGTTTAAAAATACTGTTGGTCCCCACTCCATCACACAAATTTGTCCACACACAAGCACAATTTTGAGTATATGCATAAATATATATACATGAATATCTTTTATTATTTATCAGCTCTTTACTTTCTCTGAATTTGAAAATTGGGAACCTTGAGATACAATTAGGGTTTTAAATTACAATTAGGGTTCTTGACAAATTTGGGGGTTTTGTGTATTGGGCATGAATGGCTTGATTTGAAAGTTGGTTATGGGTGTGGTTTGATCGGAGAAGGCCGCCACGGCGTCGGCAAGCCGAACCGCCGCAGCAACGACGGCGACGACGACGCCGCTGCCGCGCCGCGGTGGTGGCGAGTGGCTGTTACGCGGAGAGAAGCCGGCGGCTGTGTGGGTCGCGCACGAAAGCAGGCTACCGAGAAGATAGAGGGCGAGGTCGGAGTAAGTGTGTGCGAGTGGAGGCAAAAGGGAGTCGCCGCAGTGGAGATCGAAGCCGGCGAGGGGCGCCTGGCAAGGATGAGCCACCGCAGCAGCGGTGGCGACGGTGGTTCGCGCAGGAGAGAGAGAGAGAGAGAGAGAGAGAGAGAGAGAGAGAGGGGGGGGGGAGAGAGAGAGAGAGGGAGAGGGAGAGATGATGTGAATGAGGCAGAGAGGGGCGGCGTCGAGGCCACCGGAGCCGAGCTCCGGCCGGCAGCCGAGGGAAATGGCTGGAGAAGGGAGAGAGAAGGTGGGTGGGGAGAAAATGGATAGTTGGGGAAGATGGGGGTATATTGGTAAATCACTAATTAGATGATAGGTAATAAAATAATAAATAAAATTGAGATTTTAAATTTGGGTGGTTGATTAATTAAAATAAAAGGGGAGACAATACAATTGGATGGGTAAGACTTAATTAGAAATAATTAAGAGAGTGGGATATTGAGATATATTATTATTCTTAATTTAGTAATTTCGGATTGAATAACGAAACCAAAGGCTTGGGTGTAAGGATAAGCTATTAATTAATTTAGTGGATATTATTTAATTTGGACAAACATTGAGATAAAATTAAGTATAGGTCACATAAGTTGGTGAATTTGTGGACTATTAAGGTTGTAGATAAATAAAGTTGATAATTAAGGATAATCGGATTTAAAATCGTAGTAATGGATTTAGTGGGTTTGGGAGATTAAATTTAGAAATACCAATACATTAGTTCTATGTGACACTTAATAAACCGTAAGAGGTATTACTATTAATTTAGTAATCATGGAATTATTATTTGTCGTTAATTAAATTAGAGAGTCTCTTGGATTATAAGATAAGTAATTAAGGAAATGAGTTATAGATTATTGGGATGGTATATTTTGTTATCCTTCATGAATTTAGGAATTTATTATTAAAATATAGTTATAAAGGTGCAAAAGATGCAGAATAATAATTCATAAATAATTAGGGGTAATTATTTAAAGGAATTATAAATGATTACATTCTTAGTATTAAACTTAAAGGATATGATTAATTGAGACTAATCTTAGTCAAGGGGAAATGTAAATACTCATCCTTTGAGATTAATTCATTCGATAGGTGTACTAAATTCACTACTTTATGTGATTTAGAATATTTTACTTCCCGGAAAGGCGGATCTTATTTGAGACGGAATATTATAGCAAAGGACGACAGGCAAGTTTATCTATTCCCTACCTTTGTTATGCCAATATGCCTTATTTATTTGTTGGATATATTACATGATATTTGAAATGCTGCTTGTAATTCCGATAATTTTATACTCAAGTATTACTGAAGATCGAGCAGAAGCAGCTACTTGAAGATCAGACGTTCACTTCGCGTGTTTATTATCTAATTTTGTTTCATGATATGAGTTTATCCATTGTTCGGGTTACTCACCATCCAAAGAGATTATCAAATTTTCCGACTTTCGAACCCTTATATTGTGTAAGCTTGTAGAAATTATATTATTATTCCGGCACCTTCATTGCTACAAGCCCAATTCGGTTTGCAAATCTTCACTTTGCTTCCGTCTCAAAAGCCTGAATCATTTCTTAGAATCGTTATCTTGAATCAATTAGTTATTTCAACTTATGATTATTCACGTCATTCAAATATCTAGACCCTTAACTAGAATTCATTCATTCTAACAAAGATATAATATTCTTGTAAAATTTTCGGTTAACAACTATTCTATTCTTATTCCCGAAGCGGTACCATTGACTTCAATTCTTGTTGCATTCTCTATCTTATTTAAATCCTAGAGTCCTAATCTTAAAGAGATATATGATCTGTAAAGGGTTTGATAACCAAGACGGATCGACCCTCTCGTTCATTGCTAATTTGGATTACATAGTTTTCGTAATCTATAAGACTTTGATTTTAAATTAGAAAAGGTGCATTGTTCGCTCCAGAAAGTGACTTGGAGTTTTGTTGATAAAAGAGGCATTTCTTGTACTCAGGGGGAAGAATCTTACAAACTGGTCAACACGAATAATTCTAATTCGTGGAAGAGAAGCGTTATTACTGTCTCTGTGTGAGACAACTTAAAGGGTTGAAAATGATAACCCTTATGCTAGCAACACAATGGGGGAAACTGTGTGGCGCCGTTCGAAGTCGCGATCAGACTGCGAAGGCGTTACGGGGTGGTATCTACTTAGTGGCGGTGATCGAGCCATGGAGTGGAACCATCAAGGATGGAGACCAGTGCTATTCTTATTCTTTGATTTATCGAGATCTTTATGTGATTATCAGCAGCTTTCATCTTGAACCTGCTTAATTGTTATATCTGTTTAAACTCCTCGATATACATATATCCGTGATGTTGCACTTGAAATGAGAACTTGCTGAGCAAATCATTTGGTCATACTTGCAATATTTATTTCTTTTAACAGTAAAGACAGAGTATGGCTCGAATAAGGAGGACAATCAGGAAGCGTACCACAGCAAGGGAAAGAGCAAGGCGTGAAGTCAATGCAAGAAGAAGGGTACGAAGACGGACTCTTACATCAAGGGTGTATTACTTTATAATAATATTAGTAGTTGGTACCTTTGGACTTATTATTGTAATCTTAATCTAAGACCATGTGTAAGTGCGTATCGATCCCTGGACTTGTGGGAAGTGTGAGTTGTAATATAAGATGTTTATGTTATGCTATGTTTATGTGGCGACCCAAATTCAGGGGATACGGGTTTGGGGGCGTTACAGATTTGGTATCAGAGCGGTGTTATATCCTTAGGACACGAGAACCTAGGCATATAACTGGTGAGGGTAAGATTCACCAATGAGAGTTGTAAAGATATATATACATTTATATATATCGATTTGTGCGTATGCGGGAGGACATACGAACCAAGTAGACCCTGAGAGTCACTAGACTCTATTAGTTATATGATTAAATATATGCATCTTAAGTAACCCTTAGTGTTATGTGTATAGATGGCAGGATCCGGTGACGTTCGAGGCCGATCTCTCATGGGGTACTCTGACTCTAGCTATGATAGCGACCCTTCGATGGAGATTATCTTTGTGGACAGTGGTTCGGAGGACTCATCGATTCAGATTCTGGAGCCTCCATCTCCTGTGGTTATTGATCTTGTGGACTCTTCTGACTCAGAGATACCCGACTTAGGAGAGCAGATTCAGAGTGAGGGACTAGAGTCACCTTTCCGCTCACTACCTACTATTACTACTGTACCAGCGATCACTACTGATGTTGTCACCACTCCTCCTACTTATGTGACTGCACCTGTTCAGAGGAGCGATGGTGATCCTGACATTCTAGAGTTACTCAGTTACTTTCAGACTCCTACCTCAGAGGTTTCTACTTATACCCCTGAGTTTGCTGCGATGCCCACCGCTGATAGGTATCGGTTTGAGTTTTCAGTTTCTGCTCCAGTTGCGGAGTTCTCTACTCCATCCTTTGTTACTCCAGCACCGGTTTACTCGGTTCCTGAGCCGAGAGTTCAGATAGAGCAGCCCGTTGTTACTACTTCGGAGATTCCGGTTCATGCACCGGGTATTCCTATGATATCAGCACCAGTTTCACAGACTCCTACGGGCTCTCTTGGGGCGTCTGCTCCTATGTCACTCGCAGATTGGGCGGATTGGGCTATGATGAGCTCTACTATGCACTCGGAGTATATGGCTTTAGCACATCAGTACCAGAGTGTTCTTGATCAGTATGTGGATTCTGTCTACCCCAGCTGGGATAGTTTTATGACTTTTGGACCTCCTGCTCCTTTCACTGCTCCAGCTGGATATGGGTTCTTGCCGAGAGATACTGGGGCAGATATAGTTCATCAGGTTGCCGTTTCTGTGTTCGAGGGACTTCAGTTTGACCTCCAGCACCTTCCTTCCACCAGCACAGGACTTGTTGATGCTACCCATGTTGCCATCCTGGTTGACCTAGCTCGGTCAGAGTTTCTACGCCGGGTGTCCGAGATCTTCGGACGCTGATCCATCGATATAGTCTCACCTTTTTGCGGGATCACATTACTAGCACCAGTGGATTCCGAGTATTACTTTTGCTTATCATATGACTGCTGACATTGTAGTGTTTCGGGATTAGAGAGTCGTGCATATCCTTTTGTTTTGATGCAGACTTGATAGTTTCGATAGTTGATCTTTCTGGCAGTAGTTATGTAGTTAGGTCATGATGTAGATGCAGATATGCCAGCTATGATGATGTATTTATTAGTGATGACTAGACTTGATGATGTACTTGTTAGTGATGATCAGACTAGATACTACGGGTTATGGTCTCTTTTGTACTCGAAACTTGGTATCTATATGATGATTTCTAGTACTATTGATGATGGATGGTTTACTTTTTCTGCACTATTATCATGATTACTGCTCGTACTTGCTTTACCATCATCTATATCTTATGATCTCTTGTACTTTATCTATCGAACTTCAAAAAAAAAAAAAAGAAAAAAAAAAAGAGAGAAAAAAAAAGAAAAGAAAAGAAAAGAAAAAGAATCTCTCTCTTGAATGTTTTTAGAATATTCAACTTCGTTACCATTGATCCTTGCCTACCAATAATACGAACCGATTTCAATTGTTGTATCAATTACATTGAAAATTTGCATCCGTTTTACTTTTGATTATATATATGTTGAAGAAATCTATTAATCCTTCTTTTATTCATTCTTAATAGCAACAAGATGAGTTCAAACCCGAATAACAACTCAACTGATGAGCCAACACCAGATGTTCCACCTGGATTTGAACCAAATCCTGTCCAACTACTTGTCAATCTTCTTCAACAAAATCTTCAAGCTAATTCTGACAAAGGTTCTTCGAGTCAACTCACCAAACATGCCGTTTCTTTCAAATCTTTCAAGTCCCTGCAACCTCCCGAGTTCAAAGGGACCACAAATCCTATAGAGGCCAGAACTTGGTTAAAGGAGATTGAGAAAGCCTTTGAGATAGTGAGTGTGGAAGAAGATAAAAAGACATTATTTGCGTCATATATGTTGAAAGGGGAAGCTAATTACTGGTGGGAGGCAAAGAAGGGTTTAGAAGGGGCTAATGTCATAACTTGGGAAAGGTTTACGGAACTATTCTTAGAAAAGTATTATCCTAAGTACCTGGAGAACCAAATGGAGCTTAAATTCTTGGAACTTAAGCAAGGGAACATGTCGGTGGCTGACTATGAAGCCAAGTTCACGGAACTCGCAAGGTTTGTACCACATTATGTTGATACTGAAGAAAAAAGGGCACGTCGATTTCAACAAGGGTTGAAACCCTGGATTCGAAGCAGGGTTGCTGTCTTTGAACTCACCAATTATTCAACTGTTGTGCAAAAAGCGGCAATCGTGGAAAGCGGAAGTGAACTCTACAACCGGGAAAAGAATGATAGGAAGCGGAAGGCGCCGCAGATGGATCGCAACCAGGGGAAAAAGGTGTGGAACCCAAATACGAAGAGGCCTTTTGTAAAAAGGGAATTTAACAAAGAAAAGACACTTCGGAATGAGAGTCAAGGAAGTCAAGAAAGGAGTCAGAAAGCCCGACCTCCACAAACTGCAAACTCTCTTCAGGGGAGACCCTCATATCCAGAATGTAAAACCTGTGGAAAGAATCACCCAGCACCATGTCATCAGGAGTCTGCTACTTGTTTTCTCTGCGGAAAGAAAGGGCACTATGCCTCCAAATGTAAAGAAAAGGCGATTACTTGCTTTAGCCGTGGAAAGAAGGGCGACATGGCCAAAGATTGTCGAGCGCCACGTAAGGAAAGCAATGTTCCGAAGCTACTAGCATCTTCTGAAAATAGCAAACCCACTGCACGCACTTTCAATATGACACTGAATGATGCCATAGCCAATAATGACGTTATTTCAGGTACGCTTCCGATAAATTCTCAAGATGCTTGTGTATTAATTGATTCAGGTGCTACCAAATCATTTATTTCCGTTAATTTCATGCGAAAGTTGGGAATTGTTTCAATACCTTTAGAGGAATCTATGAACATAGAAATAGCGAATCAAGAAGTGATCACTGTGGATCAAGTGTGCCCTAATTGTGAAGTAATGATTCAGAAACAACTTTTCACGGTAGATTTGATTCCTTTTAAATTAGGGGAGTTTGAGGTGATACTCGGAATGGATTGGTTAACGCGTTATGATGCTCAAATTAACTGTAGACGAAAGCGTGTAAGTTTAAGGGGTGATAATGGGAAGAGAGTAATTCTGAGGGGGCAAAAACATCATAAGAAGTTTCTAACTATGATCCAAGCCAAGAAACTGCTTCGTCAAGGGTGTCAGGCTTACTTAGCACATGTGATAGACACAAAGAAGCAAAGTCCTAAAATAGAAGAAATTCCGGTAGTAAATAAATATATAGACGTGTTTCCTGAAGAGTTGCCAGGATTACCCCCAGATAGAGAGATTGAGTTCACTATAGACCTTGTGCCAGGTACTGCACCCATATCTAAAGCTCCTTATAGAATGGCACCAACTGAAATGAAAGAACTAGCCACACAATTACAAGAATTACTCAAGAAAGGAGTCATTAGACCAAGCGTGTCCCCGTGGGGAGCCCCAGTGTTATTCGTTAAGAAAAAAGACGGGAGTATGAGGTTGTGTATTGATTATAGGGAATTGAATAAGATGACGATCAAGAACAAGTATCCTTTACCAAGGATTGACGATTTATTCGATCAACTGAAAGGAGCGGCTCATTTTTCTAAGATCGATTTAAGGTCAGGCTACCATCAACTTAAGATTAAGCCAGAAGACGTACCCAAAACGGCTTTCAGAACTAGATATGGGCATTATGAGTTTTTGGTGATGCCTTTTGGACTAACCAATGCACCTGCAGCTTTTATGGATCTCATGAATAGAATATTCAAGAAATATTTGGATAAATTCGTAATTGTTTTCATCGATGACATTTTGATCTATTCCAAAACAAGAGAGGAACATGTGGAGCATCTAAGAATAGTATTGGAAATTTTGAGAAAGGAGAAGTTGTACGCGAAGTTTTCAAAATGCGAATTTTGGCTGGAGCAAGTACAATTCCTTGGACACATAGTTTCTAGAGAAGGCATATCGGTGGACCCTGCAAAGATAGAAGCGGTGTCAAGTTGGGAAAGACCAAGGAATCCGACTGAAGTAAGAAGCTTTCTAGGACTAGCTGGTTATTATCGAAGGTTCGTACAGGATTTCGCGAGAATTGCGACACCACTTACACGATTAACTAGAAAGGATGAAAAATTTGAGTGGACTCCAAAGTGCGAAGAAAGCTTTCAAGAACTAAAGAAAAGACTTACTACGGCTCCTGTCCTAGCACTACCCGATGAAGGTGGCAACTTCGTGATTTATAGTGATGCTTCTCACAAAGGATTAGGATGCGTTTTGATGCAACATGATAAGGTAATTGCTTACGCTTCTAGGCAGTTAAATGATTATGAATTAAGGTATCCTACACATGATTTAGAACTGGCAGCGATTGTGTTCGCATTAAAGATTTGGCGACATTACCTGTACGGCGAGAAGTGTGAAATATACACCGATCACAAGAGCTTGAAGTATCTATTTACTCAAAAGGAGTTGAATATGAGGCAAAGGAGATGGTTAGAATTGATCAAGGACTATGATTGCTCGATTAATTATCATCCTGGCAAGGCAAATGTAGTGGCTGATGCACTAAGTAGAAAGGAGAGATTAAATATGTTAACCTTACCTGAAGAGTTGAAGAAGGACATAGAGAATTTAGAATTAGAAATCAGAGATTTGAGTTTGGAGGGAGAAAGATTTTATGAGATGGTATTACAACCTGAACTACTAGAGAAGATCCGGAGATGTCAGGAAAAAGTAATGGAAGAACAAAGAGAGGATCTAACCGGAGAAGAGTACTTGTGTCCGAAGGATGAGAAAGGAATTAAAAGATTTGCTAATAGGATATGGATTCCCAGGGTTATGGAATTGAAAGATGAGATTCTGAGTGAGGCACACGACTCAAGATATTCAGTACACCCAGGAAGTACCAAGATGTATCAAGATCTTAAAAAGCATTATTGGTGGCCAAATATGAAGCGGGAAATTGCAGATTGGGTGAGTAGATGTTTAACTTGTCAAAGAGTGAAAGCAGAACACCAAAGACCCAGTGGACTACTACAACCCTTAGAGATTCCCGAATGGAAGTGGGAACACATTACTATGGATTTCATTGTAGGGCTACCACAAACGCGGTGCAAGCATGATGCTATTTGGGTTGTTATAGATACACTCACAAAATCAGCCCATTTCTTACCAATCAGTGACAAGTATACCATCGAGAAGTTGGTAAGTATTTATATAAAGGAGATCGTGACACGCCATGGTGTTCATGTGTCAATTGTGTCCGACAGAGATGCAAGATTCACTTCCAGATTCTGGCAAAGCTTTCAAGAATGTTTAGGGACGAAGTTGAACCTGAGCACTGCATATCATCCACAAACCGACGGACAAAGTGAACGAACGATTCAAACCATCGAGGATATGTTACGAGCTTGTTCTTTAGATTTTAAAGGAAATTGGGATGATCACTTGCCTTTGGTGGAATTTGCCTACAACAATAGCTACCACTCGAGCATTGGGATGGCTCCTTACGAAGCTTTGTATGGAAGAAAGTGTAGATCGCCAATATGTTGGGATGAAATTGGAGAAAAACGGTTGTTAGGACCCGAATTGATCGAGCAAACAAAACAATCGGTTGATAGAATCAAGAAGAGGTTAGTGGCTGCTCAAGATAGGCAAAAGAAGTATGCTGATTTGGGAAGGAAAGACAAGACTTTTGAGGTTGGGGAGAAAGTGTTGTTAAAAGTATCACCTTGGAAAGGAGTGGTAAGGTTTGGAAAGAGAAATAAGTTAAGTCCTCGCTTTATTGGACCATTTGAGATTTTAAAGAAAGTTGGCACAGTTTCTTATCAGTTAGCTCTACCACCTGACTTGCAACATATACATGATGTGTTCCACATCTCATTGTTAAAGGCTTACAAAACCGACACACGACACATTCTAGAATATGAGCCAGCGCACCTGCAACCCGACTTGACTTACGAGGAAAAGCCAATACAAATAGTGGACACAAAACTGCAAGAATTGAGAACCAAGAAGGTCAAGTTAGTCAAAGTTATATGGAAGAACCGAGCAGTTGAGGAGGCTACATGGGAATTAGAAGATGAAATGCGAAGGAACTACTCTTTCCTATTTGAAGATCAATTATGATTCCGAGGGCGGAATCCTCTTAAGGGGGAGAGACTGTAACGACCTCAAACTTCAGGGTATGTGACTATATATTTTATTTAATTAGTCGCTACTTTTCGTGAATCAATAATTTAAGTTTCATCTCGAATTAATTTAGGAGCGGTAAATTTGACAAATTAGAAAGAGATTCTATGGTGTACGACATTTTTAAATCGGATCGACTAGATATTAGTTTAAGCAAATTAGTGAAGGTGTGATAATAATTAAATTAATATCTTGCGTGATTATTGGTATAGCGCGCAATATTAAAAATTTAAGCTTTGATCGAATAGATTAAATATATTCATTAAACTTTAGGAAAGCATTAACTATTTTATTTAGAAGAGCGGAATTTAGTTGAAAGCTCGTTAGTTGACAAATTTAAGGAATTAACGACTCGCAATTTATATATGTAAGTCGTTAAAAAAAAAAAAAAAAAATTCACCGCGCTTAAATATAAGTGAAAAATGGAAATAATAGGCAAAATAGATTCATTTTATTGTGTAGTGCCCAAGTAACGATACTTGGTGCCCAAGTCACGTGACTTGGTGCCCAAGCACGTTACTTGGTGCCCAAGTAGTTCAAAGAAGTATACAAAACATTGTGTGAGATTTTGGACAAGAGGGAGTGCTCATGACAACTAGGGGTAATAATGTTAGTAGCTCATTATGAAGTTAAGTTAAACAAGAAAACACTACTTTGATTATATATATATTGCAAGTTAGAGTAAGAGTTTATTTACTAAGGAAGGGGAATTAACAAGGAAGTGGTAGAAGATTGAAGAACTCACAAGGAAAGGATAGAAGATTAGAGCACTAGCAAGGAATTAGCAAGAAAAGGGGTAAAATATTGAAGAAGTAGCAAGGAAGGGTAAAAGATTCGTATAGTATTCAAGAAAATCAGCTAAATACAACTCATCCATAACAGTCCTATTTAAGGTAAATACTCTTTACCCTCCCTGATTTATAGTGGTGCATTTATGGTAAAGGAGTTGATGGTGAATATCAGTTTAAAAATACTGTTGGTCCCCACTCCATCACACAAATTTGTCCACACACAAGCACAATTTTGAGTATATGCATAAATATATATACATGAATATCTTTTATTATTTATCAGCTCTTTACTTTCTCTGAATTTGAAAATTGGGAACCTTGAGATACAATTAGGGTTTTAAATTACAATTAGGGTTCTTGACAAATTTGGGGGTTTTGTGTATTGGGCATGAATGGCTTGATTTGAAAGTTGGTTATGGGTGTGGTTTGATCGGAGAAGGCCGCCAAGGCGTCGGCAAGCCAAACCGCCGCAGCAACGACGGCGACGACGACGCCGCTGCCGCGCCGCGGTGGTGGCGAGTGGCTGTTACGCGGAGAGAAGCCGGCGGCTGTGTGGGTCGCGCACGAAAGCAGGCTACCGAGAAGATAGAGGGCGAGGTCGGAGTAAGTGTGTGCGAGTGGAGGCAAAAGGGAGTCGCCGCAGTGGAGATCGAAGCCGGCGAGGGGCGCCTGGCAAGGATGAGCCACCGCAGCAGCGGTGGCGACGGTGGTTCGCGCAGGAGAGAGAGAGAGAGAGAGAGAGGGGGGGGGGGGGGGGAGAGAGAGAGAGAGAGAGAGAGAGGGAGAGGGAGAGATGATGTGAATGAGGCAGAGAGGGGCGGCGTCGAGGCCACCGGAGCCGAGCTCCGGCCGGCAGCCGAGGGAAATGGCTGGAGAAGGGAGAGAGAAGGTGGGTGGGGAGAAAATGGATAGTTGGGGAAGATGGGGGTATATTGGTAAATCACTAATTAGATGATAGGTAATAAAATAATAAATAAAATTGAGATTTTAAATTTGGGTGGTTGATTAATTAAAATAAAAGGGGAGACAATACAATTGGATGGGTAAGACTTAATTAGAAATAATTTAAGAGAGTGGGATATTGAGATATATTATTATTCTTAATTTAGTAATTTCGGATTGAATAACGAAACCAAAGGCTTGGGTGTAAGGATAAGCTATTAATTAATTTAGTGGATATTATTTAATTTGGAGAAACATTGAGATAAAATTAAGTATAGGTCACATAAGTTGGTGAATTTGTGGACTATTAAGGTTGTAGATAAATAAAGTTGATAATTAAGGATAATCGGATTTAAAATCGTAGTAATGGATTTAGTGGGTTTGGGAGATTAAATTTAGAAATACCAATACATTAGTTCTATGTGACACTTAATAAACCGTAAGAGGTATTACTATTAATTTAGTAATCATGGAATTATTATTTGTCGTTAATTAAATTAGAGAGTCTCTTGGATTATAAGATAAGTAATTAAGGAAATGAGTTATAGATTATTGGGATGGTATATTTTGTTATCCTTCATGAATTTAGGAATTTATTATTAAAATATAGTTATAAAGGTGCAAAAGATGCAGAATAATAATTCATAAATAATTAGGGGTAATTATTTAAAGGAATTATAAATGATTACATTCTTAGTATTAAACTTAAAGGATATGATTAATTGAGACTAATCTTAGTCAAGGGGAAATGTAAATACTCATCCTTTGAGATTAATTCATTCGATAGGTGTACTAAATTCACTACTTTATGTGATTTAGAATATTTTACTTCCCGGAAAGGCGGATCTTATTTGAGACGGAATATTATAGCAAAGGACGACAGGCAAGTTTATCTATTCCCTACCTTTGTTATGCCAATATGCCTTATTTATTTGTTGGATATATTACATGATATTTGAAATGCTGCTTGTAATTCCGATAATTTTATACTCAAGTATTACTGAAGATCGAGCAGAAGCAGCTACTTGAAGATCAGACGTTCACTTCGCGTGTTTATTATCTAATTTTGTTTCATGATATGAGTTTATCCATTGTTCGGGTTACTCACCATCCAAAGAGATTATCAAATTTTCCGACTTTCGAACCCTTATATTGTGTAAGCTTGTAGAAATTATATTATTATTCCGGCACCTTCATTGCTACAAGCCCAATTCGGTTTGCAAATCTTCACTTTGCTTCCGTCTCAAAAGCCTGAATCATTTCTTAGAATCGTTATCTTGAATCAATTAGTTATTTCAACTTATGATTATTCACGTCATTCAAATATCTAGACCCTTAACTAGAATTCATTCATTCTAACAAAGATATAATATTCTTGTAAAATTTTCGGTTAACAACTATTCTATTCTTATTCCCGAAGCGGTACCATTGACTTCAATTCTTGTTGCATTCTCTATCTTATTTAAATCCTAGAGTCCTAATCTTAAAGAGATATATGATCTGTAAAGGGTTTGATAACCAAGACGGATCGACCCTCTCGTTCATTGCAAATTTGGATTACATAGTTTTCGTAATCTATAAGACTTTGATTTTAAATTAGAAAAGGTGCATTGTTCGCTCCAGAAAGTGACTTGGAGTTTTGTTGATAAAGGCATTTCTTGTACTCAGGGGGAAGAATCTTACAAACTGGTCAACACGAATAATTCTAATTCGTGGAAGAGAAGCGTTATTACTGTCTCTGTGTGGGACAACTTAAAGGGTTGAAAATGATAACCCTTATGCTAGCAACACAATGGGGGAAACTGTGTGGCGCCGTTCGAAGTCGCGATCAGACTGTGAAGGCGTTACGGGGTGGTATCTACTTAGTGGCGGTGATCGAGCCATGGAGTGGAACCATCAAGGATGGAGACCAGTGCTATTCTTATTCTTTGATTTATCGAGATCTTTATGTGATTATCAGCAGCTTTCATCTTGAACCTGCTTAATTGTTATATCTGTTTAAACTCCTCGATATACATATATCCGTGATGTTGCACTTGAAATGAGAACTTGCTGAGCAAATCATTTGCTCATACTTGCAATATTTATTTCTTTTAACAGTAAAGACAGAGTATGGCTCGAATAAGGAGGACAATCAGGAAGCGTACCACAGCAAGGGAAAGAGCAAGGCGTGAAGTCAATGCAAGAAGAAGGGTACGAAGACGGACTCTTACATCAAGGGTGTATTACTTTATAATAATATTAGTAGTTGGTACCTTTGGACTTATTATTGTAATCTTAATCTAAGACCATGTGTAAGTGCGTATCGAGCCCTGGACTTGTGGGAAGTGTGAGTTGTAATATAAGATGTTTATGTTATGCTATGTTTATGTGGCGACCCAAATTCAGGGGATACGGGTTTGGGGGCGTTACAATTATTGACTAGATTGAAGTTGTAAACAACTTTTAGCTTCATTCCAGACTCGTTTGAAGTTGAAAACAACTTGTAGCTTCATTTTCGATTGTTTGAAATTGGAATCCACTTGTAGTTTCATTCTTGGCTCGTTTGAGCCCGGAAACAACTTGTAGCTTCATTATTGACTAGATTGAAGTTGGAAACAACTTGTAGCTTCATTCCAGACCCGTTTGAAGTTGAAAACAACCTGTAGCTTAATTTTCGGTTGTTTGAAATTGGAATCAACTTGTAGTTTCATTTTTGGCTCGTTTGAGCCCCGAAACAACTTGTAGCTTCATTATTGACTACATTGAAGTTGGAAACAACTTGTAGCTTCATTCTAGACCCGTTTGAAGATGAAAATAACTTGTAGCTTAATTTTCGGTTGTTTGAAATTGGAATCAACTTGTAGTTTCATTCTTGGCTCGTTTGAGCCCGGAAACAACTTGTAGCTTCACTATTGACTAGATTGAAGTTGGAAACAACTTGTAGCTTCATTCCAGACCTGTTTGAAGTTGAAAACAACTTGTAGCTTCATTTTCGGTTGTTTGAAATTGGAATCAACTTGTAGTTTCATTCTTGGCTCGTTTGAGCCCGGAAACAACTTGTAGCTTCATTATTGACTAGATTGAAGTTGGAAACAACTTGTAGCTTCATTCCAGACTCGTTTGGATTTTAAAACAACTTGTAGCTTCATTTTCGGTTGTTTGAAATTGGAATCAACTTATAGTTTCATTCCTGACTCGTTTGAGCTCGAAAACAACTTTTAGCTTCATTATTGACTAGATTGAAGTTGGAAACAACTTGTAGCTTTATTCCAGACCCGTTTGAAGTTGAAAACAACTTGTAGCTTCATTTTCGGTTGTTAGAAATTGGAATCAACTTGTAGTTTCATTCTTTGCTCGTTTTAGCCCGGAAACAACTTGTAGCTTCATTATTGACTAGATTGAAGTTGTAAACAACTTTTAGCTTCATTACAGACTCGTTTGAAGTTGAAAACAACTTGTAGCTTCATTTTCGGTTGTTTGAAATTGGAATCAACTTGTAGTTTCATTCTTGGCTCGTTTGAGCCCGGAAACAACTTGTAGCTTCATTATTGACTAGATTGAAGTTGGAAACAACTTGTAGCTTCATTCCAGACTCGTTTGGATTTTAAAACAACTTGTAGCTTCATTTTCGGTTGTTTGAAATTGGAATCAACTTGTAGTTTCATTCCTGACTCGTTTGAGCCCGGAAACAACTTGTAGCTTCATTATTGACTAGATTGAAGTTGGAAATAACTTGTAGCTTTATTCCAGACCCGTTTGAAGTTGAAAACAACTTGTAGCTTCATTTTCGGTTGTTTGAAATTGGAATCAACTTGTAGTTTCATTCTTGGCTCGTTTGAGCCCGGAAACAACTTGTAGCTTCACTATTGACTAGATTGAAGTTGGAAACAACTTGTAGCTTCATTCCAGACCCGTTTGAAGTTGAAAACAACTTGTAGCTTCATTTTCGGTTGTTTGAAATTGGAATCAACTTGTAGTTTCATTCTTTGCTCGTTTGAGCCCAGAAACAACTTGTAGCTTCATTATTGACTAGATTGAAGTTGTAAACAACTTTTAGCTTCATTCCAAACTCGTTTGAAGTTGAAAACAACTTGTAGCTTCATTTTCGATTGTTTGAAATTGGAATCCACTTGTAGTTTCATTCTTGGCTCGTTTGAGCCCGGAAACAACTTGTAGCTTCATTATTGACTAGATTGAAGTTGGAAACAACTTGTAGCTTCATTCCAGACCCGTTTGAAGTTGAAAACAACCTGTAGCTTAATTTTCGGTTGTTTGAAATTGGAATCAACTTATAGTTTCATTCTTGGCTCGTTTGAGCCCGGAAACAACTTGTAGCTTCAGTATTGACTAGATTGAAGTTGTAAACAACTTTTAGCTTCATTCCAAACTCGTTTGAAGTTGAAAACAACTTGTAGCTTAATTTTCGGTTGTTTGAAATTGGAATCAACTTGTAGTTTCATTCTTGGCTCGTTTGAGCCCCGAAACAACTTGTAACTTCATTATTGACTACATTGAAGTTGGAAACAACTTGTAGCTTCATTCTAGACCCGTTTGAAGATGAAAATAACTTGTAGCTTCATTTTCGGTTGTTTGAAATTGGAATCAACTTGTAGTTTCATTCTTGGCTCGTTTGAGCCCGGAAACAACTTGTAGCTTCACTATTGACTAGATTGAAGTTGGAAACAACTTGTAGCTTCATTCCAGACCTGTTTGAAGTTGAAAACAACTTGTAGCTTCATTTTCGGTTGTTTGAAATTGGAATCAACTTGTAGTTTCATTCTTGGCTCGTTTGAGCCCGGAAACAACTTGTAGCTTCATTATTGACTAGATTGAAGTTGGAAACAACTTGTAGCTTCATTCCAGACTCGTTTGGATTTTAAAACAACTTGTAGCTTCATTTTCGGTTGTTTGAAATTGGAATCAACTTATAGTTTCATTCCTGACTCGTTTGAGCTCGAAAACAACTTGTAGCTTCATTATTGACTAGATTGAAGTTGGAAACAACTTGTAGCTTTATTCCAGACCCGTTTGAAGTTGAAAACAACTTGTAGCTTCATTTTCGGTTGTTAGAAATTGGAATCAACTTGTAGTTTTATTCTTTGCTCGTTTTAGCCCGGAAACAACTTGTAGCTTCATTATTGACTAGATTGAAGTTGTAAACAACTTTTAGCTTCATTACAGACTCGTTTGAAGTTGAAAACAACTTGTAGCTTCATTTTCGGTTGTTTGAAATTGGAATCAACTTGTAGTTTCATTCTTGGCTCGTTTGAGCCCGGAAACAACTTGTAGCTTCATTATTGACTAGATTGAAGTTGGAAACAACTTGTAGCTTCATTCCAGACTCGTTTGGATTTTAAAACAACTTGTAGCTTCATTTTCGGTTGTTTGAAATTGGAATCAACTTGTAGTTTCATTCCTGACTCGTTTGAGCCCGGAAACAACTTGTAGCTTCATTATTGACTAGATTGAAGTTGGAAACAACTTGTAGCTTTATTCCAGACCCGTTTGAAGTTGAAAACAACTTGTAGCTTCATTTTCGGTTGTTTGAAATTGGAATCAACTTGTAGTTTCATTCTTGGCTCGTTTGAGCCCGGAAACAACTTGTAGCTTCATTATTGACTACATTGAAGTTGGAAACAACTTGTAGCTTCATTCCAGACTCGTTTGAAGTTGAAAACAACATGTAGCTTCATTTTCGGTTGTTAGAAATTGGAATCAACTTGTAGTTTCATTCTTTGCTCGTTTTAGCCCGGAAACAACTTGTAGCTTCATTATTGACTAGATTGAAGTTGTAAACAACTTTTAGCTTCATTACAGACTCGTTTGAAGTTGAAAACAACTTGTAGCTTCATTTTCGGTTGTTTGAAATTGGAATCCACTTGTAGTTTCATTCTTGGCTCGTTTGAGCCCGGAAACAACTTGTAGCTTCATTATTGACTAGATTGAAGTTGGAAACAACTTGTAGCTTCTTTCCAGACCCGTTTGAAGTTGAAAACAACTTGTAGCTTCATTTTCGGTTGTTTGAAATTGGAATCAACTTGTAGTTTCATTCTTGGCTCGTTTGAGCCAGGAAACAACTTGTAGCTTCATTATTGACTACATTGAAGTTGGAAACAACTTGTAGCTTCATTCCAGACTCGTTTGAAGTTAAATAAAACATGTAGCTTCATTTTCGGTTGTTTGAAATTGGAATCAACTTGTAGTTTCATTCTTGGCTCGTTTGAGCCCGGAAACAAGTTGTAGCTTAATTTTGACTACATTGAAGTTGGAAACAACTTGTAGCTTCATTCCAGACTCGTTTGAAGTTGAAAACAACATGTAGCTTCATTTTCGGTTGTTAGAAATTGGAATCAACTTGTAGTTTCATTCTTGGCTTGTTTGAGCCCGGAAACAACTTGTAGCTTCATTATTGACTAGATTGAAGTTGTAAACAACTTTTAGCTTCATTCCAAACTCGTTTGAAGTTGAAAACAACTTGTAGCTTAATTTTCGGTTGTTTGAAATTGGAATCAACTTGTAGTTTCATTCTTGGCTCGTTTGAGCCCGGAAACAACTTGTAGCTTCATTATTGACTACATTGAAGTTGGAAACAACTTGTAGCTTCATTCTAGACCCGTTTGAAGTTGAAAATAACTTGTAGCTTCATTTTCGGTTGTTTGAAATTGGAATCAACTTGTAGTTTCATTCTTGGCTCGTTTGAGCCCGGAAACAACTTGTAGCTTCACTATTGACTAGATTGAAGTTGGAAACAACTTGTAGCTTCATTCCAGACCCGTTTGAAGTTGAAAACAACTTGTAGCTTCATTTTCGGTTGTTTGAAATTGGAATCAACTTTTTTTTTTGATAATTAAAATTGTATTAAGAAAAAGAAGGAGACAATCTACAAGGGGCATACCCCAGGGAAGAACAAATAACTAAAGTCAAAGCATGACAAACTAAAGTCAAAGCAAAACAAAATAAACCTTCTGCTCACAAAAAGAACTAGACAAAAACAGTACTAGCTGAGAATAGCCTAAGCTAATAAAGGTCCAGAACTAAGTTAAAGTCCTTTGCCGCAACTTGTTGAAATCGCTTGTTGGAGTGCAATTTTTCCAGAATCATGCGTTTCACTAACCCACGGAGGGAGGCTGCCTGAATCCTGTGATTAGCATTATGAATGCGAGAGTTTCTTTCCTGCCAGACCATGTAAAAAGAAACCGCAATATAGAGATACCCGAGCAGCTTCCTTATACCCACCGTACGCCCAATGAAAAAATGCCCCCGTGAGTAATCAGACCAATTTCCAGTAAACAACAAACTCGGGTGCTGTAGAATTTCAGAGATGTATGGACAAGTAGCAAAAATATGTTGGTGGCATTCCATAGTGCTGTTGCATAAGACACAAGCTAAATTGGCTCGTTTGAGCCCGGAAACAACTTGTAGCTTCATTATTGACTAGATTGAAGTTGGAAACAACTTGTAGCTTCATTCCAGACCCGTTTGAAGTTGAAATCAACTATTAGCTTCATTTTCGATTGTTTGAAATTGGAATCAACTTGTAGTTTCATTCTTGGCTCGTTTGAGCCCGGAAACAACTTGTAGCTTCATTATTGACTAGATTGAAGTTGGAAACAACTTGTAGCTGCATTCCAGACTCGTTTGGATTTTAAAACAACTTGTAGCTTCATTTTCGGTTGTTTGAAATTGGAATCAACTTGTAGTTTCATTCCTGACTCGTTTGAGCCCGGAAACAACTTGTAGCTTCATTATTGACTAGATTGAAGTTGGAAACAACTTGTAGCTTCATTCCAGACTCGTTTGAAGTTGAAAACAACATGTAGCTTCATTTTCGGTTGTTTGAAATTGGAATCCACTTGTAGTTTCATTCTTGGCTCGTTTGAGCCCGGAAACAACTTGTTGCTTCATTATTGACTAGATTCAAGTTGTAAACAACTTGTAGCTTCATTCCAGACCCGTTTGAAGTTGAAAACAACTTGTAGCTTCATTTTCGGTTGTTTGAAATTGGAATCCACTTGTAGTTTCATTCTTGGCTCGTTTGAGCCCGGAAACAACTTGTAGCTTCATTATTGACTAGATTGAAGTTGGAAACAACTTGTAGCTTCATTTTCGGTTGTTTGAAGTTGGAATCAACTTGTAGTTTCATTCTTGGCTCGTTTGAGCCCGGAAACAACTTGTAGCTTCATTATTGACTAGATTGAAGTTGGAAACAACTTGTAGCTTCATTCCAGACCCGTTTGAAGTTGAAAACAACTATTAGCTTCATTTTCGATTGTTTGAAATTGGAATCAACTTGTAGTTTCATTCTTGGCTCGTTTGAGCCCGGAAACAACTTGTAGCTTCATTATTGACTACATTGAAGTTGGAAACAACTTGTAGCTTCATTCCAGACTCGTTTGAAGTTAAATAAAACATGTAGCTTCATTTTCGGTTGTTTGAAATTGGAATCAACTTGTAGTTTCATTCTTGGCTCGTTGGAGCCCGGAAACAAGTTGTAGCTTAATTTTGACTACATTGAAGTTGGAAACAACTTGTAGCTTCATTCCAGACTCGTTTGAAGTTGAAAACAACATGTAGCTTCATTTTCGGTTGTTAGAAATTGGAATCAACTTGTAGTTTCATTCTTTGCTCGTTTGAGCCCGGAAACAACTTGTAGCTTCATTATTGACTAGATTGAAGTTGTAAACAACTTTTAGCTTCATTAAAGACTCGTTTGAAGTTGAAAACAACTTGTAGCTTCATTTTCGGTTGTTTGAAATTGGAATCCACTTGTAGTTTCATTCTTGGCTCGTTTGAGCCCGGAAACAACTTGTAGCTTCATTATTGACTAGATTGAAGTTGGAAACAACTTGTAGCTTCATTCCAGACCCGTTTAAAGTTGAAAACAACTTGTAGCTTCATTTTCGGTTGTTTGAAATTGGAATCAACTTGTAGTTTCATTCTTGGCTCGTTTGAGCCCGGAAACAACTTGTAGCTTCATTATTGACTAGATTGAAGTTGGAAACAACTTGTAGCTTCATTCCAGACCCGTTTGAAGTTGAAAACAACTTGTAGCTTCATTTTCGGTTGTTTGAAATTGGAATCAACTTGTAGTTTCATTCTTGGCTCGTTTGAGCTCGGAAACAACTTGTAGCTTCATTATTGACTACATTGAAGTTGGAAACAACTTGTAGCTTCATTCCAGACTCGTTTGAAGTTAAATAAAACATGTAGCTTCATTTTCGGTTGTTTGAAATTGGAATCAACTTGTAGTTTCATTCCTGACTCGTTTGAGCCCGGAAACAACTTGTAGCTTCATTATTGACTAGATTGAAGTTGGAAACAACTTGTAGCTTCATTCCAGACCCGTATGAAGTTGAAAACAACTTGTAGCTTCATTTTCGGTTGTTTGAAATTGGAATCAACTTCATTCTTGGCTCGTTTGAGCCCGGAAACAACTTGTAGCTTCATTATTGACTACATTGAAGTTGGAAACAACTTGTAGCTTCATTCTAGACCCGTTTGAAGTTGAAAACAACTTGTAGCTTCATTTTCGATTGTTTGAAATTGGAATCAACTTGTAGTTTCATTCTTGGCTCGTTTGAGCCTGGAAACAACTTGTAGCTTCATTATTGACTAGACTGAAGTTGGAAACAACTTGTAGCTTCATTCCAGACTCGTTTGAAATTGAAAACAACATGTAGCTTCATTTTCGGTTGTTAGAAATTGGAATCAACTTGTAGTTTCATTCTTTGCTCGTTTGAGCCCGGAAACAACTTGTAGCTTCATTATTGACTAGATTGAAGTTGTAAACAACTTTTAGCTTCATTCCAGACTCGTTTGAAGTTGAAAACAACTTGTAGCTTCATTTTCGGTTGTTTGAAATTGGAATCCACTTGTAGTTTCATTCCTGACTCGTTTGAGCCCGGAAACAACTTGTAGCTTCATTATTGCCTACATTGAAGTTGGAAACATCTTGTAGCTTCATTCTAGACCCGTTTGAAGTTGAAAACAACTTGTAGCTTCATTTTCGATTGTTTGAAATTGGAATCAACTTGTAGTTTCATTCTTGGCTCGTTTGAGCCTGGAAACAACTTGTAGCTTCATTATTGACTAGATT
Organism: Daucus carota subsp. sativus; assembly: GCF_001625215.2. Taxonomy (NCBI): domain Eukaryota; kingdom Viridiplantae; phylum Streptophyta; class Magnoliopsida; order Apiales; family Apiaceae; genus Daucus; species Daucus carota. Next base: position 25,091,215 of record NC_030383.2, read on the forward strand.
GAAGTTGGAAACAACTTGTAGCTTCATTCTAGACCCGTTTGAAGTTGAAAACAACTTGTAGCTTCATTTTCGATTGTTTGAAATTGGAATCAACTTGTAGTTTCATTCTTGGCTCGTTTGAGCCTGGAAACAACTTGTAGCTTCATTATTGACTAGATTGAAGTTGGAAACAACTTGTAGCTTCATTGCAGACCCGTTTGAAGTTGAAATCAACTATTAGCTTCATTTTCGATTGTTTGAAATTGGAATCAACTTGTAGTTTCATTCTTGGCTCGTTTGAGCCCGGAAACAACTTGTAGCTTCATTATTGACTAGATTGAAGTTGGAAACAACTTGTAGCTGCATTCCAGACTCGTTTGGATTTTAAAACAACTTGTAGCTTCATTTTCGGTTGTTTGAAATTGGAATCAACTTGTAGTTTCATTCCTGACTCGTTTGAGCCCGGAAACAACTTGTAGCTTCATTATTGACTAGATTGAAGTTGGAAACAACTTGTAGCTTCATTCCAGACTCGTTTGAAGTTGAAAACAACATGTAGCTTCATTTTCGGTTGTTAGAAATTGGAATCGACTTGTAGTTTCATTCTTTGCTCGTTTGAGCCCGGAAACAACTTGTAGCTTCATTATTGACTACATTGAAGTTGGAAACAACTTGTAGGTTCATTCCAGACTCGTTTGAAGTTAAATAAAACATGTAGCTTCATTTTCGGTTGTTTGAAATTGGAATGAACTTGTAGTTTCATTCTTGGCTCGTTTGAGCCCGGAAACAAGTTGTAGCTTAATTTTGACTACATTGAAGTTGGAAACAACTTGTAGCTTCATTCCAGACTCGTTTGAAGTTGAAAACAACATGTAGCTTCATTTTCGGTTGTTAGAAATTGGAATCAACTTGTAGTTTCATTCTTGGCTCGTTTGAGCCCGGAAACAACTTGGAGCTTCATTATTGACTAGATTGAAGTTGTAAACAACTTTTATCTTCATTCCAGACTCGTTTGAAGTTGAAAACAACTTGTAGCTTCATTTTCGGTTGTTTGAAATTGGAATCCACTTGTAGTTTCATTCTTGGCTCGTTTGAGCCCGGAAACAACTTGTAGCTTCATTATTGACTAGATTGAAGTTGGAAACAACTTGTAGCTTCATTCCAGACCCGTTTGAAGTTGAAAACAACTTGTAGCTTCATTTTCGGTTGTTTGAAATTGGAATCAACTTGTAGTTTCATTCTTGGCTCGTTTGAGCCCGGAAACAACTTGTAGCTTCATTATTGACTAGATTGAAGTTGGAAACAACTTGTAGCTTCATTCCAGACCCGTTTGAAGTTGAAAACAACATGTAGCTTCATTTTCGGTTGTTAGAAATTGGAATCGACTTGTAGTTTCATTCTTGGCTCGTTTGAGCCCGGAAACAACTTGTAGCTTCATTATTGACTACATTGAAGTTGGAAACAACTTGTAGCTTCATTCCAGACTCGTTTGAAGTTAAATAAAACATGTAGCTTCATTTTCGGTTGTTTGAAATTGGAATCAACTTGTAGTTTCATTCTTGGCTCGTTGGAGCCCGGAAACAAGTTGTAGCTTAATTTTGACTACATTGAAGTTGGAAACAACTTGTAGCTTCATTCCAGACTCGTTTGAAGTTGAAAACAACTATTAGCTTCATTTTCGATTGTTTGAAATTGATATCGACTTGTAGTTTCATTCTTGGCTCGTTTGAGCCCGGAAACAACTTGTAGCTTCATTATTGACTAGATTGAAGTTGGAAACAACTTGTAGCTTCATTCCAGACCCGTTTGAAGTTGAAATCAACTATTAGCTTCATTTTCGATTGTTTGAAATTGGAATCAACTTGTAGTTTCATTCTTGGCTCGTTTGGGCCCGGAAACAACTTGTAGCTTCATTATTGACTAGATTGAAGTTGGAAACAACTTGTAGCTGCATTCCAGACTCGTTTGGATTTTAAAACAACTTGTACCTTCATTTTCGGTTGTTTGAAATTGGAATCAACTTGTAGTTTCATTCCTGACTCGTTTGAGCCCGGAAACAACTTGTAGCTTCATTATTGACTAGATTGAAGTTGGAAACAACTTGTAGCTTCATTCCAGACTCGTTTGAAGTTGAAAACAACATGTAGCTTCATTTTCGGTTGTTAGAAATTGGAATCGACTTGTAGTTTCATTCTTTGCTCGTTTGAGCCCGGAAACAACTTGTAGCTTCATTATTGACTACATTGAAGTTGGAAACAACTTGTAGGTTCATTCCAGACTCGTTTGAAGTTAAATAAAACATGTAGCTTCATTTTCGGTTGTTTGAAATTGGAATCAACTTGTAGTTTCATTCTTGGCTCGTTGGAGCCCGGAAACAAGTTGTAGCTTAATTTTGACTACATTGAAGTTGGAAACAACTTGTAGCTTCATTCCAGACTCGTTTGAAGTTGAAAACAACTATTAGCTTCATTTTCGATTGTTTGAAATTGATATCGACTTGTAGTTTCATTCTTGGCTCGTTTGAGCCCGGAAACAACTTGTAGCTTCATTATTGACTAGATTGAAGTTGGAAACAACTTGTAGCTTCATTCCAGACCCGTTTGAAGTTGAAATCAACTATTAGCTTCATTTTCGATTGTTTGAAATTGGAATCAACTTGTAGTTTCATTCTTGGCTCGTTTGGGCCCGGAAACAACTTGTAGCTTCATTATTGACTAGATTGAAGTTGGAAACAACTTGTAGCTGCATTCCAGACTCGTTTGGATTTTAAAACAACTTGTACCTTCATTTTCGGTTGTTTGAAATTGGAATCAACTTGTAGTTTCATTCCTGACTCGTTTGAGCCCGGAAACAACTTGTAGCTTCATTATTGACTAGATTGAAGTTGGAAACAACTTGTAGCTTCATTCCAGACTCGTTTGAAGTTGAAAACAACATGTAGCTTCATTTTCGGTTGTTTGAAATTGGAATCCACTTGTAGTTTCATTCTTGGCTCGTTTGAGCCCGGAAACAACTTGTAGCTTCATTATTGACTAGATTGAAGTTGGAAACAACTTGTAGCTTCATTCCAGACCCGTTTGAAGTTGAAAACAACTTGTAGCTTCATTTTCGGTTGTTTGAAATTGGAATCAACTTGTAGTTTCATTCTTGGCTCGTTTGAGCCCGGAAACAACTTGTAGCTTCATTATTGACCAGATTGAAGTTGGAAACAACTTGTAGCTTCATTCCAGACCCGTTTGAAGTTGAAAACAACTATTAGCTTCATTTTCGATTGTTTGAAATTGGAATCAACTTGTAGTTTCATTCTTGGCTCGTTTGAGCCCGGAAACAACTTGTAGCTTCATTATTGACTACATTGAAGTTGGAAACAACTTGTAGCTTCATTCCAGACTCGTTTGAAGTTAAATAAAACATGTAGCTTCATTTTCGGTTGTTTGAAATTGGAATCAACTTGTAGTTTCATTCTTGGCTCGTTGGAGCCCGGAAACAAGTTGTAGCTTAATTTTGACTACATTGAAGTTGGAAACAACTTGTAGCTTCATTCCAGACTCGTTTGAAGTTGAAAACAACATGTAGCTTCATTTTCGGTTGTTAGAAATTGGAATCAACTTGTAGTTTCATTCTTTGCTCGTTTGAGCCCGGAAACAACTTGTAGCTTCATTATTGACTAGATTGAAGTTGTAAACAACTTTTAGCTTCATTAAAGACTCGTTTGAAGTTGAAAACAACTTGTAGCTTCATTTTCGGTTGTTTGAAATTGGAATCCACTTGTAGTTTCATTCTTGGCTCGTTTGAGCCCGGAAACAACTTGTAGCTTCATTATTGACTAGATTGAAGTTGGAAACAACTTGTAGCTGCATTCCAGACTCGTTTGGATTATAAAACAACTTGTAGCTTCATTTTCGGTTGTTTGAAATTGGAATCAACTTGTAGTTTCATTCCTGACTCGTTTGAGCCCGGAAACAACTTGTAGCTTCATTATTGACTAGATTGAAGTTGGAAACAACTTGTAGCTTCATTCCAGACTCGTTTGAAGTTGAAAACAACATGTAGCTTCATTTTCGGTTGTTAGAAATTGGAATCGACTTGTAGTTTCATTCTTTGCTCGTTTGAGCCCGGAAACAACTTGTAGCTTCATTATTGACTACATTGAAGTTGGAAACAACTTGTAGGTTCATTCCAGACTCGTTTGAAGTTAAATAAAACATGTAGCTTCATTTTCGGTTGTTTGAAATTGGAATCAACTTGTAGTTTCATTCTTGGCTCGTTTGAGCCCGGAAACAAGTTGTAGCTTAATTTTGACTACATTGAAGTTGGAAACAACTTGTAGCTTCATTCCAGACTCGTTTGAAGTTGAAAACAACATGTAGCTTCATTTTCGGTTGTTAGAAATTGGAATCAACTTGTAGTTTCATTCTTGGCTCGTTTGAGCCCGGAAACAACTTGGAGCTTCATTATTGACTAGATTGAAGTTGTAAACAACTTTTATCTTCATTCCAGACTCGTTTGAAGTTGAAAACAACTTGTAGCTTCATTTTCGGTTGTTTGAAATTGGAATCCACTTGTAGTTTCATTCTTGGCTCGTTTGAGCCCGGAAACAACTTGTAGCTTCATTATTGACTAGATTGAAGTTGGAAACAACTTGTAGCTTCATTCCAGACCCGTTTGAAGTTGAAAACAACTTGTAGCTTCATTTTCGGTTGTTTGAAATTGGAATCAACTTGTAGTTTCATTCTTGGCTCGTTTGAGCCCGGAAACAACTTGTAGCTTCATTATTGACTAGATTGAAGTTGGAAACAACTTGTAGCTTCATTCCAGACCCGTTTGAACTTGAAAACAACATGTAGCTTCATTTTCGGTTGTTAGAAATTGGAATCGACTTGTAGTTTCATTCTTGGCTCGTTTGAGCCCGGAAACAACTTGTAGCTTCATTATTGACTACATTGAAGTTGGAAACAACTTGTAGCTTCATTCCAGACTCGTTTGAAGTTAAATAAAACATGTAGCTTCATTTTCGGTTGTTTGAAATTGGAATCAACTTGTAGTTTCATTCTTGGCTCGTTTGAGCCCGGAAACAAGTTGTAGCTTCATTATTGACTACATTGAAGTTGGAAACAACTTGTAGCTTCATTCCAGACTCGTTTGAAGTTGAAAACAACTATGTAGCTTCATTTTCGATTGTTTGAAATTGGAATCAACTTGTAGTTTCATTCTTGGCTCGTTTGAGCCCGGAAACAACTTGTAGCTTCATTATTGACTAGATTGAAGTTGGAAACAACTTGTAGCTTCATTCCAGACCCGTTTGAAGTTGAAAACAACTTGTAGCTTCATTTTCGGTTGTTTGAAATTGGAATCAACTTGTAGTTTCATTCTTGGCTCGTTTGAGCCCGGAAACAACTTGTAGCTTCATTATTGACTAGATTGAAGTTGGAAACAACTTGTAGCTTCATTCCAGACCCGTTTGAAGTTGAAAACAACATGTAGCTTCATTTTCGGTTGTTAGAAATTGGAATCAACTTGTAGTTTCATTCTTGGCTCGTTTGAGCCCGGAAACAACTTGTAGCTTCATTATTGACTACATTGAAGTTGGAAACAACTTGTAGCTTCATTCCAGACTCGTTTGAAGTTAAATAAAACATGTAGCTTCATTTTCGGTTGTTTGAAATTGGAATCAACTTGTAGTTTCATTCTTGGCTCGTTGGAGCCCGGAAACAAGTTGTAGCTTAATTTTGACTACATTGAAGTTGGAAACAACTTGTAGCTTCATTCCAGACTCGTTTGAAGTTGAAAACAACTATTAGCTTCATTTTCGATTGTTTGAAATTGGAATCAACTTGTAGTTTCATTCTTGGCTCGTTTGAGCCCGGAAACAACTTGTAGCTTCATTATTGACTAGATTGAAGTTGGAAACAACTTGTAGCTTCATTCCAGACCCGTTTGAAGTTGAAAACAACTATTAGCTTCATTTTCGATTGTTTGAAATTGGAATCAACTTGTAGTTTCATTCTTGGCTCGTTTGAGCCCGGAAACAACTTGTAGCTTCATTATTGACTAGATTGAAGTTGGAAACAACTTGTAGCTTCATTCCAGACTCGTTTGAAGTTAAAACAACATGTAGCTTCATTTTCGGTTGTTTGAAATTGGAATCAACTTGTAGTTTCATTCTTGCTCGTTTGAGCCCGGAAACAACTTGTAGCTTCATTATTGACTAGATTGAAGTTGGAAACAACTTGTAGCTTCATTCCAGACTCGTTTGAAGTTGAAAACAACATGTAGCTTCATTTTCGGTTGTTTGAAATTGGAATCCACTTGTAGTTTCATTCTTGGCTCGTTTGAGCCCGGAAACAACTTGTAGCTTCATTATTGACTAGATTGAAGTTGGAAACAACTTGTAGCTTCATTCCAGACTCGTTTGAAGTTGAAAACAACTTGTAGCTTCATTTTCGGTTGTTTGAAATTGGAATCAACTTGTAGTTTCATTCTTGGCTCGTTTGAGCCCGGAAACAACTTGTAGCTTCATTATTGACTAGATTGAAGTTGGAAACAACTTGTAGCTTCATTCCAGACTCGTTTGAAGTTGAAAACAACTATGTAGCTTCATTTTCGGTTGTTTGAAATTGGAATCAACTTGTAGTTTCATTCTTGGCTCGTTTGAGCCCGGAAACAACTTGTAGCTTCATTATTGACTAGATTGAAGTTGGAAACAACTTGTAGCTTCATTCCAGACTCGTTTGAAGTTAAAAAAACATGTAGCTTCATTTTCGGTTGTTTGAAATTGGAATCAACTTGTAGTTTCATTCTTGGCTCGTTTGAGCCCGGAAACACCTTGGTCTTCATTAATTGAACTAGATTGAAGTTTGAAAACAACTGTAGCCTTCATTCCATAGACTCGTTGAAGTTGAAACAACATGTTAGCTTCATTTTCGGTTGTTGTTGAAGTGGAATCCACTTGTAGTTTCATTCTTGGCGCGTTTGAGCCCCGGAAACAACTTGTAGCTATCTTATTGCTAAGTTGAAGTTTGGAAACAACTTGTGAGCCTTTCATTCCAGAACCCGGTTTTGAAGTTGAAAACAACTTGTAAGCTCATTTTTTCGGTTGTTTGAATTGAAATCAACTTGTAGTTTTCATTCTTGGCTCGTTTGAGCCCGAAACACCTTTGTAGCTTCAGTATGACCGATTGGGAAGTTTGGAAACAACTTGTAACTGCATTCCAGACCCCGGTTGACGTGGGAAAACAACTATAGCTTTCATTTTCGATGTTTGAAATTGGGAAATCACTTGTAGTTTTCATTCTTGGCGCGTTTTGAGCCCGAAAACAACTTGTGCGTCATTAGTGACTACCATTGAAGTTGAAAACAACTTGTAGCCTCATTCCAGACTTCGGTTGAATTAAATAAAACATGTCGTCATTTTCGTTGTTTGGAATTGGATTTCAACTTGTAGTTTTCATTCTGCCTCATCGTTGGAGCCCCGGAAACAAGTTGTGCCTAATTGTTGACTACAGTGAAGTTGGAAACAACTTGTAGCGTCAGTCCTGACTCGTTTGGAAGTTGCAACAACAATGTAGCTTCAGTTTTCGGATTGTTAGAAAGTGAAAGCAACTGGAGTTTTTTTCATTCTTTGCTCGTTTTGAGCCAGGAACAATGGTAGCTGGGAGCATTATTGACTAGATTGTTTGTAACAACTTTTAGCTTCATTAAAGAGCTCGTGTGAAGTTGAAAAACAACGGGTAGCTGTCATTTTCGGTTGTTTGCAATTGGAATACACACTTGTAGTTCCAAGTTCTGGCTCGTTGGCCACGGAAACACATTAGTAGCTGCATTATTGCTAATTGAAGTTGGAACAACTGTACTGCAGTCCAGACTCGTTTGGATATAAAACAAACTTGTAGCTGTCATTGTCGGTTGTTTGAAATGGAATCAACTTTAGTGTTCATTCCTGACTCGTTGAAGCCCGGAAACAACTTGTAGTCCGTCCCATTATTGACTAGATTGGAGTTGAAAACACTTGTAGCTTGCAGTCCAGACTCGTTTGAAAGTTGAAAACAAACAGTGGAGCTTCATTTTGCGGTTGTTAGAAATTGGAATCGACTTGTATTCATTCGTTGCTCGTTTTTGGGTGAGCCGGAAACAACTTGGTAAGCTTCATATGACTACAAATTGAGAGTTGGAACAACGTGTAGGGTTCATGTTCCAGACTCGTTTGAAGTTAAAATAAAACATGTAAGCTTCATTTTCGGTTTGTTTGAAATTGGATCAAACTTGTATTTCATTCCTTGGCTCGTTTTTTGAGCCCGGAAAACAATTGGAGCTGAATGTTGACTACATTAAGTGGGAACAACTTGTAGCGTCATATCCAGACTCGTTTGAAGTGAAAACAACTGTACTTCATTTTTCGGTTGTTAGAAATTGGAATCAACTTGTTGTCATTCTTGCTCGTGTTGAGGCACGGAAACAACTGGGAGCTTCATTATTGACTAGTTGAGTTTAACAACGTTTATCTTCATTCCAGACGCTTTGAAAGTTGAAAACAACTGGGAGCTGCATTTTCGGTTGTTTTGAAAATTGGAAAATGCCACTTGTAGTTTCATTCTTGGCTCGTTTGAGCCCGAAACAACTGTTAAAGCTTCATTATTGACTAGAATTGAAGTTGGAAACAACTTGTACTCATTCCAAGACCCTTTTTGAAGTTGAATAACAACTTGTAGCTTATTCGGTTGTTTTGAATTGGAATAAACTGGGTAGGTTGTCATTCTTTCTTGGCTCTTTGAAGCCCCGGAAACAACTTGTAGCTTCATTATTGACGAGATTGAAGTTTGTAAACAACTGGTAGCTTCATTCCAGACCCGGTTGAACTTGGAAAACAACATGGTAAGCTTCATTTGCGGTGTTAAAATTGGATCGACCTTGTAGTTTTCAAGTCTTCGGCTCAGTTTGAGCCCGGAAACAACTTTAGGCTTCATTATTGACGACAATTGAAAGTGAAACAACTGGTAAGCTCTTCATTCCATACGCGTTTGAAGTTATAAAAACTGTAGCTTCATGTTTTTCGTGTGTTGAAGTGGAATCAAACGTGTAGTTTCAATTCTTGGCTCGTGGGAGCCAGAAACAAGTGTAGCTTAATTTTGACCTACTTGAAGTTTAACACTTTGGCGCTTCCATTCCAGACTCGTTTGAATTGAAAACAACTAGTAGCTTCATTTTCGAATTGTTTGGAACATTGGAATCAAACTTGTAGTTTATTCATTCTTGGCTCGTTTGAAGCCCGAAACACTTGTAGCTTCCTTATGAATAGAGTGGTGGAAGTTGGAAACAACTTGTAGCTGCATTCCAGACGCGTTGGATTAAAACACCTTTAGCGTTCAGTTCGGTTTTGTGGGGAAATTGGAATCAACTTGTAGTTTCAATTCCTGACTCCCCCCCCCGTTTTGAGCCTGGAAACAACTTGAGCTTCATTATTGACTGATTGAAAGTTGGAACAATTGTACGCTTCTTCAAACTCTTTGAGTTGAAAAACAACATTAGCTTCATGTTAGTGGTTGAAAATTGGGAATCCACTTTGTAGTTTTCATTCTTGGATGCGTGTAGGATCCCGGAAACCACTTGTAGCTTTCATTATTGACAGATTGAGTTGGAAAACAACGTTGTTAGCTTCATTCCAGACCCGTTTTTGGAAGTGAAATCAACGAGTAGCTTCCTTTTCGATGGTTGAAATTGGAATCACTTGTAGTTGTTCTTCTTGGCCTCGGTTGGGCCCGGAAACAAGCTTGTAGCTTCATTATTGACTAGATTGAAGTTGGAAACACGGTGTACGGCATTCCAGAACTCGTTTGGAATTTTAAAACCACTTGTAACCTTCATTTCGTTGTTTGAAATTGGAATCAACTTTGGATTGCATTCCTGACTCGTTTTGAACCCGGAAACCCTTGTAAGCGTCATTATGGACTAATGGAAGTTGGAAACAACTTGTAGCGTCATTCAACAGACTCCGTTTGAAGTTGAAAACACATGTAGCTTCATTTGGGTTGTTTGAAATTGGAATCCACTGGTAGTTTCATTCTTTGCTCGTTTGATCCCCGAAACAATTGTAGCTTGTACATTATGGCTAATTTGAAGTTGGGAAACAACTTGTAGCTTCATTCCAGAACCCGTTTGAAGTTGAAAACACTTGTAGATTCATTGTCAGGTTGTTATTTTGAAATTGGGAAATCAACTTGTAGTGTCCATTCGTGGCTCGTTTGAGCCCGGAAACAACTTTTGTAGGTCCGTTCATATTGACACAATTGAAGTTTGGAAACAACTTGTAAGCTTCATTCCAGACCCGTTTTTGAAGTTTGAAAACAACTATTAGCTTCTTTTTCGATGGTTTGAAAATTGGAATCACTTGTAGTTGCATTCTTGGCTCTTTGAGCCCGGAAACAACTTGTGCTTCATTATGACTCATTGAATTGGAAACAACTTGATTAGCTTCCCATTCCAGACTCGTTGGAAGTTAAATAAAACATGTAGCTTCATTTTCGGTTGGTTGAAATTGAATCAACTTAGATTTGTGCATTCCGTGGCTCTTTGGATCCCTGAAAAAAGTGTAGCTTAATTTTTTACTACATTGAAGTGTGGAAACAACTTGGAGCTTCATGAACAGACTCGTTGAAGTTGAAAGCAACATTTAGCTTCATTTCGGTTGTTAAAATTGAATCAACTTGTTAGTTGTTTCATTCTTTTGCTCGTTGAGCCCGGAAACAAAGTGTAAGCTTCAGTATTGACTAGATTGAAGTTGTAACAACTTTGAGCTTCATTTAAAGACTCGTTTGAAAGGTGAAAACAACTTGTAGCGTCATTTTCGGTTTGTTTGAAATTGGAATCCACTTGTAGTGTCAGTCTTGGCTCGTTGAAGCCCGGAACACTTGTAGCTTCATTATTGAACTAGATTGAAGTTGGAAACAACGTGTTAGCTGGCATCAGACTCGTTTGGATTATAAAACAACTTTGTAGGCTCATTTTCGGTTTGTTTGAAATTGGAAATCAACTTGTAGTTTAATTCCTGACTCGTTTGAGCCCGGGAAGCAAATTGTAGTTCATTTTGACTAGCTTGAAGTGGAAACAACTTGGTAGCGTCATTCCAGACCCTTGAAGTTGAAAACACATGTAGTCTTCATTTTCGGTTGTTAAAATTGGAATCGGAATTGTATTTTCATTCTGTGCTCGGTTGAGCCCGAAAAACAACGGGTAGCTACCATTTATTACTACAATTGAAGTTTGGAAAACAACTTGTAGGTTCATTCCAGACTCGTTTGAAGTTAAATAAAACAGGTAGCTTCAAATTTTCGTTTGTTTTTGAAAATTGGAATCAACGGGTATTTTCATTCTTGGCTCGTTTGAGCCGGAAACAAGTTGTAAGCTTAATTTTTGATACATTGAAGTTGGAAACAACTGTTGTTTTGTTTGGGGGTAGCTCATTCCAGACTCTTTGAAGATGGAAAAAACAGTGCTTCATTGTTTTCGTGTGTTTAGAAATTGGAATCAAACGTGTAGGTTCATCATTCGTGGCTCGTTTTAGCCCGGAAAACAACTTGGAGCTTCATTTATTGACTAGATTGAAGTTGTAAAACAACTTTTTATCTCATTCCAGACTCGTTTGAAGTTTGAAAACAACTTGTACCGTTCATTTCGTTGTTTAAAGTGGAATCCACTTTAATTTCATTCCTGGTCGTTTGAGCCCGGAAAACAACTTGTAGCTTCATTATTGACTAGATTGAAGTTGGAAACAACTTGTAGCTTCATCAGACCCGTTGAAGTTTAAAACAACTTGTAGCTATCATTTTCGGTGTTTAAATTGGAGCACGTTGTAGTTTCATTCTTGGCTCGTTGGAGCCCGGAAACAACTTGTAGCTTCATTAGTGACTAGATTGGAAGTTGGAAACAACTTGTAAGCGTTCATTCCAACCCGTTTGAACTTGAAAACAACATGTACGTCATTTCGTCGGTTGTTAGAAATTGGAGCCGAATTGTAGTTTCGTTCTTGGCTTCGTTGATCCCGAAACAACTTGTAGCTTCATTATTGACTACATTTAAGTTGGAAACCTTTGGAGCTTCAAATTTCATCCAGACTCGTTTTGAAGTTAATAAAACATTAGCTGTCATTTTTTTTTCGGTTGTTTTTGAAATTTGGAAGCAACGTGTATTTTTCCATTCCTTG